>NC_059216.1:17922198-18051437 GCF_020615455.1 Coregonus clupeaformis | reverse complement strand
TCGCATATTAAATCGCAATCGCAATATTGGGGGCAAAAAATCGCAATTAGATTATTTTCCAAAATCGTTCAGCCTTAATTAATGGCAATGTCCGTACTGTGATACGCCTAAGACAGTGCTACAGGGAGACAGAACAGACAGCTGATCGTCCTCGCAGTGGCAGACCACGTGTAACAACACCTGCACAGGATCGGTACATCCGAACATCACACCTGCGGGCCAGGTACAGGATGGCAACAACAACTGCCCGAGTTACACCAGGAACGCACAATCCCTCCATCAGTGCTCAGACTGTCCGCAATAGGCTGAGAGAGGCTGGACTGAGGGCTTGTAGGCCTGTTGTAAGGCAGGTCCTCACCAGACATCACCGGCAACGTCGCCGCCTATGGGCACAAACCCACCGTCGCTGGACCAGACAGGACTGGCAAAAAGTGCTCTTCACTGACGAGTCGCGGTTTTGTCTCACCAGGGGTGATGGTCGGAGTCGCGTTTATCGTCGAAGGAATGAGCGTTACACCGAGGCCTGTACTCTGGAGCGGGATCGATTTGGAGGTGGAGGGTCCGTCATGGTCTGGGGCTGTGTGTCACAGCATCATCGGACTGAGCTTATTGTCATTGCAGGCAATCTCAACGCTGTGCGTTACAGGGAAGACATCCTCCTCCCTCATGTGGTATCCATCCTGCAGGCTCATCCTGACATGACCCTCCAGCATGACAATGACACCAGCCATTGTCAATGACACCAGTGCTTTCCTGCAAGACAGGAATGTCAGTGTTCTGCCATGGCCAGCGAAGAGCCCGGATCTCAATCCCATTGAGCACGTCTGGGACCTGTTGGATCGGAGGGTGAGGGCTAGGGCCATTTCCCCCCCAGAAATGTCTGGCAAATCTGGTGCAGTCCATGAGGAGGAGATGCACTGCAGTGGCCACACCAGATACTGACTGTTACTTTTGATTTTGACCCCCCCTTTGTTCAGGGACACATTATTCAATTTCTGTTAGTCACATGTCTGTGAAACTTGTTCAGTTTGTGTCTCAGTTGTTGAATCTTGTTATCTTCATACAAATATTTACACGTTAAATTTGCTGAAAATAAACGCAGTTGACAGTGAGAGGACGTTTCTTTTTTTGCTGAGTTTATAAACTGTATTCTATAATATTCTACTGTATCTTAGTCCATGCCGCTCTGTCATTGCTCGTCCACATACGTATATATTCTTAATTCCATTCTTTACTTAGATTTGTGTGTATTGGGTATATGTTGTGAAATTGTTAGATATTACTGCACTGTCGGAGCTAGAAGCACAAGCATTTCGCTACACCCGAATAAAATTTGATTTGATCAAAGAAATGTTTTTTACGCAATGAGGCTGACGCAACAGATCAGAACATTTAGCTTAAAATGTTGATAAACTATTAGGCTATTTCTTCACATTATAAGCGCAGCAACGCGCACACGGCAGTAGGCTATAAGCGCTAATGTTCCATTAGCGGGATAACACCATTATCCAAAGTGACCGCAAAAGTGATTATGCATGTAATGTTTTTATTATAAAAGGTGCATTTTTATGGTGAAATGTATCCTCCCCAAACTTGAAACTCACGCGCTGTGTATGTATGCCAGTTAGGCTCTAAACCCTTTGTAAAGCGGATTAATGTGCTTAATTTTAAGAAGTTAGTTGGCCACTTTAGTTGTGATACAAACCTAATCAAAACATATAGGCCTATGGGCTAGGCTACATGAGGTGTGGGACTATGATTTGAAAAAGCAGCAAAAAAAAAGGTATGCATTGTTTCTTGCCTTATGCTGGTGGGCATCATTCACAAGTGATAATATATAATTCACAAGTGATAGGCTAATATTGTCACCCTTCAGACTATTCTTGATTTAATCTTGTCTTTACATCTACTAAATAACGTGTGAAATTTGTTTTGATTTAGAATGGACCATTATCATGCACTGCTTTCGAAACAGGGGCAGGGGGGGAAAAAATACATGTCATCTATGCACTTAAATAGCGAATGGAGGACGCTTTTCCCATGGTTCATTTTCAAGCCAACCAGGTAGGCTATACTCCTGTTGTAAAGAGAAGCAATGTGCTTAATATTAGGAAAGTTGAAAAATAAATATAGTAGGCCTATCCTATAGAAAGCTGATGGGATCCTCTTTTTAGAGGCCGTCACTCTGTTTTCTCACGCAATTGCATAGACTATAGAAATGTTGTGCAACATGAGCTCATGGGCTCTCATTAAGTGTTTCATTAGATTTTCGATTAAATTGATGTCAGAGTGATCAGAGGGACAATACAGTGCTGAGTGCCAGGCAGTTAGAAGGTTTGGTAGGCTACTAATGACCATCAGCAGCATCAGAGCTTGGAGAAGCCTAATTACCGTGACTAAACGGTCATGTGGAATTTGACTTCCTTCATGAGTCGTGACTGCCGTTGTGGCGGTAATACGGTCACCGTAACAGCCCTAGTCAGAACCCAACAACAATCACCAGGCCATGTAGGCTAAGAGCAACTAGGCTATCACTAAAATCATTGTAAACATTGCTCTTACAGTGTCAATGTTGTATGATTAAAATGAATTATTCCTTCATTTGAGTATTGCTGAGCTTCGCTCCATGCCTCTTTTTACTTGTTTTTGCTAAATATTAGCATGAGTGTGCACTCAGATTTTCCCCTAAGTTGGCCTTTTTAAATATGCAATATTTATGATGACTTCGTTTGTTTCTTAGGCCTAGATGTTAATTAGAGCAGAACTGCTTCATGTGTACAGGCCTAGCAGACATGAAAGTATTTGAAGCCATTTTTCAAAATAGACATCTGCCCCAGTAAAGGACTTGTAAGAAACAAAAAAATAAAAACATTTTCATGACTATGAGGTTGTCATGGTGTACATTGCTTTCACCATGGTAACAGGTATTTACAGATACCTGCAATTGTAGCACAGAGCCACAGACACACAAACATTTGCTCACACAGAACACCTGTAACCGACCGGCTCAATTCGGTCTTATGTAGCAAAATTTGAAAATGTGTTTTTTTACATTGGATAAAAGTAGAGACTCAGAGCTAGAAAATGGTATATCATACACTACAGTTGATGAACAATGGGGAAATAATTCTGCTTAGAAAGCTGATACACTTGTAACCTCACGTTTGAGAAAACGGCCTTTGAATGTTTTGGTACACCCACTGGAGAGCTCTTTGTCTACACCCATTCAGCATCGTTCACACTCTCTTAAGATATTGCCCCGCCCGTAAAACTCAGAGCATTGTCAGATTATCCGTTCGTAAATTCAGAGCGTACACTGGACGCTCTGGCCGAGGAGTAGGGTAGATCTGAGCGTTCTGTCCCAACAGCAGCAGTCAAGCTCCCAAGCTAACTGGCTAACTTGCTAGCTACTTCCAGGCACAAATGAGAGAACATCTCACTCTGACCATTTTACTCGCGTTGGTGACTGCAACAATTTCATTACGCTTTTTTGTCAACGTTTACTGACACCGGCCATATTCAACGGGTTTTGAGCGTTCGTAAATGTGTCAGTTATTCTGCGCTCTGGCACACTCAGACGAGAGTGCTCTGAAATCGGAGTAGATAGCCAGAGCGAATTTACCAGATACGTCTATCAACAGTTGTTGCATTGACATCATGAACATTCTATTGAAATGGTTACTTGCATAGTGGAGTCTTTTGTTAAGACATGTAGCTAGCTAGCTAAACAATTAACCATAATCCCAACTCATGATGTTACTACCCTGCATGAATCTGCAAGTATCTAACCAACCAGGTTCAATGTTAGCTAGCAAACATTAGGCTTTAACTAGCAAAGCAAATGGCTCTGAGAAACAAATAATATTACTACACAGATCATACACGTAACATTAGCTAGCTGACCTAACAACAGCAGTCAAGCACCCAAGCTAACTGGCTAACATTGGCTAGCTACTTCCAGACACATCTCACTGACCATTTTACTCGCCCTAGCAGTCACATTTCAGGACTGCAGAAAGAAGCTAAAAACCACTCTCCTATTCCACGCGTACCGCTACAAGATTAGGCCTACAGGCTAACTTCTACAATAACCAAATGTATTTATAAAGCCCTTTTTACATCAACAGATGTCACAAAGTGCTTATACATAAACCCAGCCATCTGTTGACCAAGTATGTAAGAGAAAGCACTAATAGGCCTAAATTGCTGACTACTCCATTATAAATCAAATGATATTTGTCACATGCACCGAATACAACAGGTGTAGACCTTACAGTGAAATGCTTACTTACAAGCCCTTAACCAACAATGCAGTTTTAAGAAAGAATACCCCCCCAAAAAACACAATATAAAATAATACGAAGTTAAAGTAACAAATAATTAAAGAGCAGCAGTAAAAATAACAATAGCGAAGGGGGTACCGGTACCGAGTCAATGTGTGGGGGGCACCGGTTAGTCGAGGTAATTGGGGTAATATGTACATGTAGGATAGTTATTAAAGTGACTATGCATAGATAATAAAAAGAGAGTAGCAGTAGCGTAAAAGAGGGGTGGGGGGCAATGCAAATAGTCTGGGTAGCCATTTGATTAGATGTAAAGGAGTCTTATGGCTTAGGGGTAGAAGCTGTTTAGAAGCCTCTTGGACCAAGACCTGGCACTCCGGTAACACTTGCCGTTCGGTAGCAGAGAGAACAGTCTATGACTAGGGTGGCTGGAGTCTGACAATTTTTAGGGCCTTCCTCTGACACCGCCTGGTATAGAGGTCCTGGATGGCAGGGATTTTGGCCCCAGTGATGAACTGGGCCGTACGAGGCCGAGCAGTTGCCATACCAGGTAGTGATGCAACCAGTCAGGATGCTCTCGATGGTGCAGCTGTAGAACCTTTTGAGGATCTGAGGACCCATGACAAATCTTTTCAGTCTCCTTAGGGGTTATAGGTTGTCGTGCCCTCTTCACGACTGTCTTGGTGTGCTTGGACCATGTTGGTGATGTGGACACCAAGGAACTTGAAGCCCCCAAACGGCTCCACTACAGCCCCGTCGATGAGAATGGGGGCGTGCTCGGTCCTCTTATTTTTCCTGTAGTCCACTATCATCTCCTTTGTCTTGATCACATTGAGGGAGAGGTTGTTATCCTGGCACCACACGGCCAGGTCTCTGAACAGGGAATACAGGAGGGGCCCCAGTGTTGAGGATCAGCGTGGCGGATGTGTTGTTACCTACCCTTAACACCTGGGGGCGGCCTGTCAGGAAGTCCAGGATCCAGTTGCAGAGGGAGGTGTTTAGTCCCAGGGTCCTTAGCTTAGTGATGAGCTTTGAGGGCACTATGGTGGTCATGAAGGTATTATAGACTAACAGGGAGAGGTTGAAAATGTCAGTGAAGACACTTGCCAGTTGGTCAGCGCATGCTCGGAGTACACGTCCTGGTAATCCGTCTGGCCCTGCGGCCTTGTGAATGTTGACCTGTTTAAAGGTCTTACTCACATCGGCTACGGAGAGTGTGATCACACAGTCATCCGGAACAGCTGATGCTCTCATGCATGTTTCAGTGTTACTTGCCTTGAAGCGAGCATAGAAGTAATTTAGCTCATCGGGTAGACTCGTGTCACTGGGCAGCTCGCGGCTGTGCTTCCCTTGGTAGTCTGTAATAGTTTGCAAGCCCTGCCACATCCGACGAGCGTCGGAGCCGGTGTAGTACGATTCGATCTTAGTCCTGTATTGACGCTTTGCCTGTTTGATGGTTCATCGGAGGGCATAGCGGGATTTCTTATAAGCTTCCGGGTTAGACTCCCGATCCTTTAAAGCGGCAGCTCTACCCTTTACCTCAGTGCGGATGTTGCCTGTAATCCATGGCTTCTGGTATGTACGTAGTCACTGTGGGGACGACGTCATCGATGCACTTATTGATGAAGCCAGTGACTGATGTGGTGTACTCCTCAATGCCATTGGTAGAATTCCGGAACATATTCCAGTCTGTGCTAGCAAAACAGTCCTGTAGCTTAGCATCTGCTTCATCTGACCACTTTTTTATTGACCGAGTCACTGGTGCTTCCTGCTTTAGTTTTTGCTTGTAAGCAGGAATCAGGAGGATAGAATTATGGTCAGATTTTCCAAATGGAGGGCGAGGGAGAGCTTTGTACGCGTCTCTGTGTGTGGAGTAAATGTGGTCTAGAGTTTTTTTCTCTCTGGTTGCACATTTAACATGCTGGTAGAAGAGGTAAAACAGATTTAAGTTTCCCTGCATTAAAGTCCCCGGCCACTAGGAGCGCCGCCTCTGGATGAGCGTTTTCCTGTTTGCTTATGGCCGTAAACAGTTCATTGAGTGCGGTCTTAGTGCCAGCATCGGTTTGTGGTGGTAAATAGACAGCTACGAAGAATATAGATGAAAACACTCTTGGTAGATAGTGTGGTCTACAGCTTAACATGCTCGCCTGAGGTAGAGTATCGCAAAACCTCGAGACTTCCTTAGATATCGTGCACCAGCTGTTGTTTACAAATATACATAGACCGCCACCCCTTGTCTTACCAGAGGCTGCTGTTCTATCCTGCCGATACAGTGTATAACCCGCCAGCTGTATGTTATTCATATTATCGTTCAGCCACGACTCGGTGAAACATAAGATATTACAGTTTTTAATAGCACGATTGGTTAAGAGTCCATAAAAACGGCAGCCATCCCCTCCGGCGCCATCACTATCAAGGCAAATATAGCTTCGATGTCATATAAATTCTTGAGTTGCTAGAAAAACATACATTAAGTCTTCCAATTAATGAGGACAATTTGCTGCAGGTAAAGTGGAAATACCAGTACAACCTATTTAGTGTACCCAAATTAAGGTGTTGCCTAAGGCTAATTTCTCTAGTGGAAACTACTAATCAAATCTCATCGTTTCAGTCAGGTATCCTAAACCCCTTTACCTCTCTGGCAGGCAGATGTTGAGTGAATGAAATGGAGATGGACTGGGGTAGTAGTGTGGATATCCTGTCAGGACGGCTTAGAGCAGGTTGTTCAGCAAGCTGTTTCGTGATGCCAGGGAAAAAAACGGCACTAAAACACATCCAATGTGCTGCGTTACATCTTAAGGCTGCAATATGTAACTTTTATGGTGACCCAAACAAATTATTATAGAAATGTGAGTTATAGATCTGTCACTCATTAAAAGCAAGTCAAAGAAGTCTGTTCTATATGAGCTTTTTCTATGCTTCCCATTCATAAGTTTCGTTTTTGCGTCTTATACTTTTGGTTTTGTACACCAGCTTCAAACAACTGAAAAAATATATATTTTTGGTTATTGAAAATATATTTCACAGAGATTTAGATGGTACAACGATTCTCTACACTATACATTGCTTGTTTTGTCACATAACCTGAAATTAGGCAAACTATAAGAATTTTAGCTTTTTTCCCCCACAACTAGACTGGAAAATACAATCATGGCGAGTGATAGTAACACTGAGCTGGACCGGGGAGCTGGGTAGAGGCCCTGCTAGTAAATCACCTGCTTTATGGCACATCTCTGTCCCCACAGACAGTCCATAAACGTAAGATTATAGCCCTCTTACCAGCTGGGTCCTCCACAGTATTTATGCCTGCTGGCTGAGAGAGCATGACAGATCCCTCTGCACCTGTCTTGTACTCAGCAGGGGGAGTTAGGACTGTGTACATTCGTCTGCCTGGCTGGGATGAGGATGGTGTTATCCCTCCATCTCCTGAGACTCAGAGCAAATGAGAAAGAAAGAACATTAGCTATACTGTAAGTGCTGGCGGTTGGTTTGGAGGTGATTGTATTGTAGGCTATATAATTTCCGGAGTGTGACACCAACTTAGTTGGAAGTAATAAAAAGTGGCAGCTCCGGGAACAATATTTCTCATTCAATAGAGCATAACTCATATAATGTAATATGAAACTCTACTTACCAGTGATAGTGCCCTCCTCCTCTAGGCCTACTTTTAGTTCCACAGAGGACTTTTTGAGAACAAACTCAGCGGGTGGAGAGCTGGGTTCTTTCTCAGGCTTGGGAGGTAAGGGGTACAGCCTCTGAAGAACTTTAGACTGGAATACTGAAACATAGTTCAAATTCTTAACTTTCATTTCACATTGCTGGCCATGTCAAGTACAAGCCATCTAGGCTACAAATGTGTTTTGCTAATTACACAAATTAAATGGAAATTATTTAATCACAATAACTAGTAGCTGATAGATCAAAGTAAAATTCAAAGAAAGCATAAATACTTGATTAAAATCAGAAGCCTACAAAAACAAAAGGGATCCAACGTATTCAACGATGTAAATCATACATCAGCGAAGGTATCACAAAACCACGCGGGATTGATAGGTCAACTTGGCGTTAGCGAACACTCACCGAGTTGCGCGAGAGTAGCCTGTCTGGCTAGCAGGACAGATAAACTAGCTATAAGTACAGACTTTTAAAAACTAGCTACGTCTGGTGTTTAATGTTTCAGCAACGATAGAGGTAAAATGTACTTACCTTCTTTCCTATGTGCCATATCACTAGATTTAACTCGAATGTAACATTAGATAAAACACACCTGTGAGAAATGCTAATGTTCCCAGCTAGCTAGTTAGCATTGCTAGCTACTATCAACCCTGCTAGTGGATGTTTTGCAGCTTTGTTTGGAACTTTTGGTATGACACCATCATTTGCATCACTTGACAAATCATGCTCCGTTACTAGTGAAATAATTTCGCTAAATATCATTATGTGCACAGCCGCGACAGAAAAGAACCAAACAAGCTGCAGCACAGACCTCAATCATCCACACATGAGTAAGGAACCACAGTTTATCCATATTGACCAGATACTCAAGTGGCCGCTCTAACAATGTGAAATGTCTTCAAAAATGGAAGGCAGTCGGGAGGAGGCAAGATCAGGTGGGACCATTCTAGCCAATGAGAGGGCAGATAAGCGTGTGAACAACCGGCACAACTCCACTATAAAGTGTTTTTTCTCAAAGTTTCCGGGATGTCAAGTGTCCTACTTATATCAGTACACTCGTAACAACTTAAGCATTACGAAACTTATATTCGATCAAATAAGCCTCACGTAGGAAATAAGTCATTACATTTTTTGATGACCAAATTTTAAACACTCGTTGATCTCCATACAAAACCTCCTGCTTGGTGAGCGAAAATAAACTAAAAAACGCCACCTGCTGGAGAAGACAGATTTGGGGACCTGTCATCCCTCTCGCTTCGCTTCTTCCTCTCTGAAGGAACTGCCTGCCTGACACGGTGGCTGTCTGTAGCCTGACCAACAGCGCCCCCTCTGGTCGCATCCAGTAACATCAACTCCATCGACATCCGCAAACTAAGCCAGCTGTGAAGAAGGGTTTGACAGCAGCGCATGGACACCGCGATGTGAATATCAAATAGCTCAGCATCAGGACCAGAGTGAGCCTAGTTTGGAATGCGCGCACCCTCTAAACTTCGCTGGAAACGTCAGCATGTGAACAGGATTTGAGAAGGAGGAATTACATAGAATGTCAGCTCTGAAGAAGGTAACATTTTTTCTCATAATGTACCTCTCAAGTCATAGTTAAAGGCTATTAGAAAAGTCTAAGGGTGTTGGGTTAGCAATGTTGACAGCGCATGGATTTCGGTGTGTTTGAACAGTCAGTGCGTTAAGCATACCCATAGATTAAGTCAGTTGGGAAATGGGTGGGTCTCAGCATCTTACCTCGAATTTGCTGTATGACTGATCAGTCTAATTTCATATCCACTGATGAGGAATTTTGAGAGATGATTTTGTTAGGAAAGATAATGCACTACTTTTTGAATGATCAGCAATTATTAATTTTCCCCTGCATCCTTCCTAGAAATAATCTCATTTGAATGATGTTGCAGTGTAGTGCAGGTGTCAATTTGTTCACCAACACCACAGTTCTCTCTGGTTGCTGCTGCATGTGCACAATTTTGTCCTGGAGGAGGATAGTGAGAGATGGGAACTTTCTAGGCAGAAAACAGCCTTTTTTGTGAGGTATTAACCTCTGAAATGCATGCCAGGCTGATCTCTCACAGTGCATCACGATCACACACACTCCTGTGAGCAGCTGGCAGACATGCAATGTGCTGCTGCTATCTGTCTGTGTGGACTATACTCAGTGGTAGCAGTGGTGGTGTGTACACGCTTGCCTTGCAGGGTGTCAAAGGAGAGCTCGGCTCAGCTAGGGAAGGGAGGCAGGCCGGCAGCGGTGTTTGAATAGTCAGTCTCAGTCTCTCAGTGAGAAGCTGAGAAGAAAACCTGGGTAAACATGTTATGTAATGCTCGGGTTTTGAGGACACACTGAGAAAAGCCAAGTATTCAACAACACTATCTGGGACAATAATGATCTACAAGTGCACACTGTGAGGTTTGTTTGTTTGCCACTGATCACTAGCAGCAAGACTAGATGTATTCCCATGAGGGGTGTATACACCCCTAAATTACATATAATCTGTGAATTAGGTTACATCACTTGGGCTGCGGCTGGTTTATTGGAAATGCACACAGTATGATATTTGCTATTGTCAGGTATGATGATGAGTCACTAAGGCGACAGTCACTAAGGCGACAGTAGTTAGGATTCACAGTTTGCAGATGCAAGTATTGATGCCCACAAAAAAGCTATTTTGTTGTGCAAAATTGGGTTATTGAACACAATGGGAAGAAGTGCTGTAAAATGCCTGATGTACCATTGGTACCGTAAAGTCAACTATCTGTTTGCACAGAGACAGCACATAGTGGTTGACAGAGAGTTGTAAGTATCCCACATACCAATGAGCCTGTCTTAAGTTTTTGTTCATAGTAGCCCACGTGTCTTTCTTCAATGACAGCCAGCTGCGCGCCAGAGAGGCAGAAACTAAATTGCAGCGTCATGTCTGTTTCTCTCTAGATGAACAGGGAGGTCCGCTGCAGTCGCAACATGGAAACTGCATTTTCTAACATGTGGAAATATAGCTGAGAGAGACAGAGAGAGAGAGAGCGGTTTGGCAGAGCCCTGTAGTGACAGCCAGGAGGCAAGCTCTGTGTAATGAGATGAAGTGAATGGAAGAGGGGGGCGGACCTGGAGTCAAACGAGCAGGGAGTTATCAAGATTAGCGAATGTCAATTATTGGGGTGGGTGGGGGGGTTGAGTGTGTGTGGTTGGGTGGGTGGGTGTGTGTGTGTGTGTGTGTCAAGACACCAATTTCTCATGCAAAAAGATGGCGGGACTTACAGCCAATAGGCAATCTGCCTGGACACTATTTATCACTCTTCCAATCACCTGCTCTCTGACTTAAAATTAGCAGCTTTTCAATGAAACTGTAATTATTCAGATGAGATGGAGAATTTCAGGCACTTCATTTTTTATTTCTCTATCCTAGCAGGCATTTGCCTCATTTCAAAGGAAGAGGGCCTAATTAAAAGCTACTGTATGAAATACTGCACCTCCCCCCCGAACTGTAACTCCTGGGAATTGTACTGTAGGTAGCTTGTTGTTTGAGAGAGTATCATTTAAGATTCTTAAGCAGACAGACTCAGTTACCAGACACTAGTGGGACTCCTGTTTGGGTTCAGTCTTATAGACAGGTGTGATTAATACATGAAAGTTGAAGTGGTGACAATGTGTGTGCAATGATTTCTGGTTAAACCCAAATGTTGTACTACCTCATTATCTCGCTCGGCCCAATTACTATCAACTCCCTTCTCTCTCATACTATCACCCCGGGAGGAGATGTGACACTCTCCCTCGCTCTATTAGTCTGGCTTCAGTAGAGTGCTGCAGACAATTTTGAGAGCCTGGGACTGAGCTGTATGAATTTGGCCATGCGTGATAACTTAATTGTGTGTGTGGTCTAAGGCACTGCATCGCAGTGCTAGCTGTGCCACTAGAGATCCTGGTTCGAATCCAGGCTCTGTCGCAGCCGGCCGCGACCGGGAGACTCATGGGCAGCGCACAATTGGCCTAGCGTTGTCCAGGGTAGGGGAGGGAATGGCCGGCAGGGATGTATCTCAGTTGATAGAGCATGGCGTTTGCAACGCCAGGGTTGTGGGTTCGATTCCCACGGGGGACCAGTATGAAAAAATAAAAAAAATAAAAAAATGTATTCACTAACTGTAAGTCGCTCTGGATAAGAGCGTCTGCTAAATGACTAAAATGTAAATGTAAATGTAAATGTTTGCGGGCACATGTGTAAGTGTGTGTGCCACCACCATTACTGTAGCTAGGTTTAAGTGAGTGACCCTCATTGCAGGCTCCCGGTGTCAGTGTAAGTAAGTGGCATGTAGCCCTAGGTCACAGCTGTCTCATTACCACGTCCATTAACAGGCTGTCTTATCTGTAACATGTTCTTAACACTAATTGCACAGCAATTTATGAAGGCAGTTTGATCTCTTCATAATGATGAGGGTGTTATTACCCTTCATGTCACCAAGCTCCTCATTATAAAACCCCATGACACTGAAAGTTATTAAAGGACAATCTTCTCTTATCCGCATTTGTATTAGTCATTTGGATAGTTGACTTAAAGCTGCAATATGTAACTTTTTGTGCGTCCCGATCAAATTCACGTAGAATAGTGAGTTATAGATCTGTCATTCTCCTTGAAGGCAAGTCTAAGAAGCGTTAGATCTGTTTTATGTGCGCTATTTCTATGCTTGGCGTTCTTACGTTTAGTTTTTGCGTCTTTTACTTTCGGTTTTGTACATCAGTTTCAAACAGTTGAAAATACAATATTTGTTGTTATTGAAAATATATTTCACAGCGGTTTAGATGGTACGATGATTCTCTACACTATACAGTACATTGCTTGTTTTGTCACATAAACTGAAATTAGGCGAACTATTAGAATTTTAGTAACCATGGATATTGTGGAGCGATTTCTGCATATTGCACCTTTGATACTTTAGGTAGAGATAGATGTCAGCGAAGGTCATTGTTTCTGGAACAAATTGGATTTGTGTCTTATTGGTAACAATGCAATGTTAACACTTGGTCTATAGATTTGATACCACTGCAACACTTAAACAAAAGCATGCTTGACTGCACTTCAGAATGATTGTTCTCTCTTTCACTAGGCTGGTTATAGGTGTAATACCATTATCATTGGCTACAAGCCCAGTTCCTTTACAGTCAATACATTTTAGTGTAAAAACACAGCCAGTACTGAAATTATTTAACTCTGTACTTCATGTACAGACTTTGTATAAACTTTTTACAATATGGGGTTTTATCAGGCACAGACTTTATGGGTCCAGTATGAGTTAAATTGGATTAAGATACTGTACAAACACAGAGCTCTGCCTCTGGCTTCTTTAGTCAACAAGCAGTGATTGTTTAAATCTGATCAAGCTGTTCAGTTGGATTTCATTGGCAATTGTTCTCCCTGTGGTATCACTTCTGCTGCTCATGTTCCCTCTACTTTCCACTGTTGAAGAACTAAAGTACAGTACAGTACAGTACAGTTATTCAGCTACAGGCCTAGTAGTCTCTCTTGTCTTTGTTTGTTGATGCAGAAGGTGAATGTGACAGTGCAGTTTACTTTAACAAACTCTATTTCTCTGCAGTGCTCTGCTCTGCTTTGAAAGGGAGAGATTAACAATCAGACAGATGTGAGTAAAACACTTAAACTTTACTGTGGGAACTTTATGGAGGTGTAATGATACTAGAGGCTGAGATGTACTAATATCAGGCTACTAGGAACTAAACTGAACTTGAAAGATAAGCAAATCTAAATAGGGACCTTTGATCGCTTTGAAGTTTAATGCATGCCATAGGTAGTGGATTTGAAACCAGAATGTATTATTCAGAAAATGTACTGCTGTACCTTATTTGTCATATCGTGTAGCGATAAGGAGATAACCAATTTACAAACTCTGTATTTCTACAGTTTTGTGAGAAGAGCGGCTACCATGGGGAATCCTGCCTAGGCCATTATTTAATCCTCTCCACTACCAAGGCTAAAGCCCTAGCCCAGACTTCATCTCACTTAACCTTCATTCAGAAAGACTCTCTCTCTCTCTCTCTCTCTCTCTCTCTCTCTCTCTCTCTCTCTCTCTCTCTCTCTCTCTCGGTTTTGCGTAGGTATTTCGGTGTGAACCTTTATGGACGATACAAACATGGCATAGGTGTTGTAAAATGTACAATCTTAATTTATGGTGCATGAGTACACATGTCCTATCCTGAAACTGAAAGCATCTACACATGAAGTGGAGATATTCTACAGGTGTAGGATCTTAATTTGATCGCCCTGTTGCAGGAGAACTTTCCTCTAATGCAGGAAATTTAAAACTTGTAGTGTATTTGAGGTGTAGCCCTTTCCTGCAGTCAAATGACCTAGTGGCCTCATGGGTGGAATGTTATTAATATTGTTAATAATTTCATAATTAATAAACATTCCTTTTTTTAACACAGAAAATCCAATGTTTCTATGTCAAATGGTTTTGTTATTTTTCAGTCTTCTGTGATGTATATAAAGTCTAATATTGGGATGCAAACTCAAAATGGAATACATTTCAACTCTATATCTTACATGGTACAGGAGTCTTCTTTTTTTAAGCCATTGTCTTTGTGTGTGATTTTTTATTGTGAGGAGAGTGAAGCTTGGTTGAGCTCCTTGTATTTTGTATTGCCGGGTTATTTTCCCCGTGTGCCTTGTTGGTTCCAGTGAGCCTGTTTTGCTCACTGGACTGTTTTGACGTATTACTGCGTAACTCTGTATTCCGGAATAAATCCTGTTATTCTGTGATTTACCCTCCTGCGCCTGACTCCTTCAAATCACCCATCACATTAGGTTTAGGGTTAGGGTTACAATTAGGGTTAGGGGTTAGATTTAGGGTTTTGATTTTTGGTTAGGGTTAGGTTAAGGGTTAGGGTTAGGTCTAGGTTTAGGGGTTAGGGAAAATAGGATTTTAAATGGGAATCAATTGTTTGGTCCCCTTAAGGATAGTAAAACAAACGTGTACGTGTGCGCCTACATTTGTCTGTGTGTGTGAGTGTGTGTGTTTGCGTGTGTATGTGCAGAGACTGGCTTTGAGATTGTCAGTGGATCTGAGTCTCTGCTGGGACGAGATGCGTTTCTGTTGACTACTCTCCTGTTGGTAAACTGTGTTGCATCACTGCATGCAGTGTAGAGGCGTTAAATGAAACTGGGGCTGTGTGCATCCAACCCTGTCTTATTTTCAGGGGACTTTTCAACTAACTTTAGCTTAGTTTGAACAAGTGTGGTAGTGGAGATGCATTCCTGTTTGTGGCCTTGGGTGGAAAACAATTCAAAGCTTTTATAACATTTACAGGCTGTCTGAGATGTAGGCTACTCTTTGCTAGCTATGACTGGGAGAATTCATGCAGTAGTTGACTTCAGGATGGAGGCTAAAGCTGCTGTATCAGTGTCCTATTGAGGGACAAACAGAATGCTGCTGATTTCTATTCATATCGCCTGGCACGGCCAAACTATACTTTTCTTTCTGCTCCTCAAGTACCCATCCAGAGAATACGCAATCAGTTCCTTTTCTATGAGATGCCACTAACACAAAACTGCCATCAGAAAAATAAAAACTCCCTCACACTGAAATAATACAGTGAGGCACTTTTCTGGCATGAATTGGCTTTTTCTACTTTAGTTTTGGGTGTTTGTTTGAGTGTTTGGGTGTTTGTCTGCTCTCTCTTTCTCTCTCCTGAGTGTGTGATTGCTCTTGTGTGACATTACCACTGGTCAAGCTCTCTTTTCATTGGCAGTCTACATTCTATGCTTGTTTTTCCATTGATAGTTTTCGTATTCAGTTAAAGAGGCAATCAGCAGTTGAAACAATAACAAAGCTGGTTCCCCGCCCCTGTTTCTGAGGGATGGCGCTGGAGAAATGTAACCACTCTCAAATTCATAGACAGAGCTATGGATGCAAAGTCTGACCGGCCATGATACAACAATGATAGTTTTAACCATGTTTTGAGGCTATATAGTGTTTGTTTACATTTACTTTGTTTACAAACATTGGAGTAGGGTTCTGCTGGGGTATCACAGTTGAACTAAGCTCATGAGGCATTTATAAGTTATATTATTCAAGAATCAATCTGTAAATATAATTAATTCAAAAGTCCAAAAATGTATGTAGCATCTGCAGATTGCCCCTTTAAGACATGCTTTGATAAAAACCAACAGTAATCTATTGGCCTTTTCCAAGATATTAATAGTAGGGCTGTGGCAATACCAGTATGTCTTCCATGGCAAAAATAAATACATTATGTTTGTTTTCAACATTAGGGAAGTTAAATCTGCTTCGTTTTTTGTGTCCTTGCCACGATACTAACGAGTATCGCGATACTGGTATTGTCCCGGCCCTAATAGACTGTACTCAGGTAGGTGGACAATGCACATACTCATACTTCTCGGAAACCTGCAAGGTGCACAATACACTATATTTTCTCTCATTGTCCTTCTGAGAAAAGCCTCCTGCTGTGATGCATTGGCTTTGCCAGGAAACACAGGACACGGTTTTGTTGCGTTTTCTCCTTGGTTGCAGTGACCTCACAGTTCATCTGATGCAGATGAGGGAGAGACACAGACAGGCAGTATCCAGAAGGCCAATAATGATACTCTGATTCCTTTCTATTTTATCTGCAGCCCCGAAGAGTGAGTAGCCCTTTACGCTTGTACCCTTATAAGGGTTGAACATTGTCACGCCCTGGCTCTGGGACTCTGTTACTCTGGGACTCTGATGTAGCTCAGTTGGTAGAGCATGGCGTTTGCAATGCCAGGGTTGTGGGTTCGTTTCCCACGGGGGGCCAGTATTAAAATATATATAATGTATGCACTCACTAACTGTAAGTCGCTCTGGATAAGAGCGTCTGCTAAATGACTAAAATGTAAAAATGTAAATGTAATGTTGAGCCAGGGTGGGTTGTTTCTATGTGTTTTGTGTGCTAGGTTGTTTATCTAGTTCATTTGTTTCTATGTTGGCCGGTGTGGTTCTCAATCAGAGGCAACGTGAATCAGCTGTTGCTTGTTGTCTCTGATTGGGAACCATACTTAGGTAGCCTGTTTTGCCACAGTGTTTGTGGGATCTTGTTCCGTGTTTGGTTAGTGTCTATTGCCAAGGACGGCACGTATAGTTTTGTTGTTTTGTTCGTGTGATCATTCAAAATAAAAGTATGTTCGCATTCCACGCTGCGCCTTGGTCCTCTGTGTTCGACGATCGTGACAAACATGGCATTTTTGGACACTGATAAGCTCCTAAATTGGAAGGTAGTGGCTGTACAGTAACGTGCTATAAATGACGTCAGAGCTCTGGCTCTGCGCTTCACAGCGCTGTATGGGTTTTGACTGACAGCCGTCCTGAACTTCAGCACCACACACAACAAGAAGTTGCCCCCATCCCTCCTGCTAATTGGGCAACTTTTGCTAATTTTTAGTTGTCTGAGTGAGGGAAATCCTGTAAGTTAAGAGGACTCTATGTATTTTGAAAGATGAGACGTTGAGGATTATAATAAATACCACTTTGATGTCATACAAGCAAGCCAAACACCCGTTAGTCCAAATGTGCACTTCTCATTTACAAATCATAAAAATACAGTGTCATGTTTATGATCACTATGTTACAAGATGACATGGCGTCATACCCTGGGTTGTTCTGAACAGAATGAGCTTATGTTTGTTTATTGTGAAGATATTTTTCCGCCACACACGCACCTGAATGCACTCATGACTCCTTTCTATGCGTACCAAAATTACAATCTGTTTCCCTGAATTGCCTTGTGAAAGCCTAACACTGTAAGATCATATTTTATAATTTAGCTAGTCATGTTGGCAATAGAACAAGCTTTCAAATCGTGCCCACCTAACCCAAATTGTGATTTATAATGGACAATTTTTGGATTGTGTTAACAACAACAGTAATTTTGTGATGGCGGGGATGCATGGTTGTGTTCCAAATTAAACAACTACAAGTGTGCTTGCTCTAGTTCCTCAATGGCACAGCTAGGAGAGCTAAAAAGTTGAAGACTCTTCTTTGAGTGATAAAAGTGCATTGAAATTGCTTAGGAACTGTGCACACTTTGGAGAGGTGTGTGGCCACTTGGAGACACCAGTTAGTCCTGTCACTCAAACCCTTGTAATTTGCACCTACTCCATATTTTCCATGAATAGTCTTATCATGTTACTGAATATATCCAGAGTATTTTCAGATTTTGCTATCAACAAATGTGGCGAAAAGTACAGTGAATGCACAATCAACAGTGTGATGTCAAATCAAATCAAATCAAATAGTATTTGTCACATGAGCCAAATACAACAGGTGTAGACCTTACAGTGAAATGCTTACTTACAAGCCCTTAACCAACAATGCAGTTTTAAGAAAGAATACCAAAAAAAAAATCACACAAACAAATACAATAAAAGTAACAAATAATTAAAGAGCAGTAGTAAAAAATAAAAATAAAAATTTTTAAAATATATAATAAATGTAAAAATAACAATAGCGAGGCTATATACAGGGGCTACCGGTACTGAGTCAACGTGCGGGGGCACCGGTTAGTTGAGGTAATTGAGGTAATATGTACATGTAGGTAAACAGAGAGTAGCAGTGGGGGGGAATGCAAATAGTCTGGTATCCATTTGATTAGATGTTCAGGAGTCTTATGGCTTGGGGGTAGAAGCTGTTTAGAAGCCTCTTGGACCTAGACTTGGTTTTGTCGTGCCCTCTTCACGACTGTCTTGGTGTGCATGTTAGTTTGTTGGTGATGTGGACATCAAGGAACTTGAAGCTCTCAACCTGCTCCACTACAGCCCCGTCGATGAGAATGGGGGAGTGATTGGTCCTCTTCTTTTTCCTGTAGTCGACAATCATCTCCTTTGTCTTGATCACATTGAGGGAGAGGTTGTTGTCCTGGCACCACACGGCCAGGTCTCTGACCTCCTCCCTATAGGCTGTCTCGTCGTTGTCGGTGATCAGGCCTACCACTGTTGTGTCATCGGCAAACTTAATGATGGTGTTGGAGTCGTGCCTGGCCATGCAGTCATGAGTGAACAGGGAGTACAGGAGGGGACTGAGCACACACCCCTGAGGGGCCCCCGTGTTGAGGATCAGCATGGCGGATGTGTTGTTACCTACCCTTACCACCTGGGGGCGGCGCGTCGGGAAGTCCAGGATCCAGTTGCAGAGGGAGGTGTTTAGTCTCAGGGTCCTTAGCTTAGTGATGAGCTTTGAGGGCACTATGGTGTTGAACACTGAGCTGTAGTCAATGAATAGCATTCTCACATAGGTGTTCCTTTTGTCCAGGTGTGAAAGGGCAGTGTGGAGCGCAATAGAGATTGCATAATCTGTGGATCTGTTGGGGCGGTATGCAAATTGGAGTGGGTCTAGGGTTTCTGTGAGCCATGACCAGCCTTTCAAAGCACTTCATGGCTACAGACGTGAGTGCTATGGGTCAGTAGTAATTTAGGCAGATTACCTTAGTGTTCTTGGGCACAGGGACTATGGTGGTCTGCTTGAAACATGTTGGTATTACAGACTCAGACTGGGAGAGGTTGAAAATGTCAGTGAAGACACTTACCAGTTGGTCCTGGTAATCCGTATGGCCCTGCGGCCTTGTGAATGTTGACCTGTTTAAAGGTCTTACTCACATCGGCTACGGAGATCGTGATCACACAGTCGTCCGGAACAGCTGATGCTCTCATGCATGTTTCAGTGTTACTTGCCTCGAAGCGAGCATAGAAGTAATTTAGCTTGTCTGGTAGGCTCCTGTCACTGGGCAGCTCGTGGCTGTGCTTCCCTTTGTAGTCTGTAATAGTTTGCAAGCCCTGCCACATCCGACGAGCGTCAGAGCCAGTGTAGTACGATTAGATCTTAGTCCTGTATTGACGCTTTGCCTGTTTGATGGTTCATCGGAGGGCATAGCGGGATTTCTTACAAGCTTCTGGGTTAGAGTCCCGCTCCTTGAAAGCAGCAGTTCTACCCTTTAGCTCAGTGCGGATGTTGCCTGTAATCCATGGCTTCTGGTTGTGGTATGTACGTACGGTCACTGTGGGGACGACGTCATCGATGCACTTATTGATGAAGCCAGTGACTGATGTGGTGTACTCCTCAATGCCATCGGAAGAATCCCGGAACATATTTCAGTCTGTGCTAGCAAAACAGTCCTGTAGCTTAGCATCTGCTTCATCTGACCACTTTTTTATTGACTGAGTCACTGGTGCTTCCTGCTTTAGTTTTTGCTTGTAAGCAGGAATCAGGAGAATAGAATTATGGTCCGATTTTCCAAATGGAGGGCGAGGGAGAGCTTTTACGCGTCTCTGTGTGTGGAGTAAAGGTGGTCTAGAGTTGTTTTCCCTCTGGTTGCACATTTAACATGCTGGTAGAAATGAGGTAAAACGTATTTAAATTTCCCTGCATTAAAGTCCCCGGCCACTAGGAGCGCCGCCTCTGGATGAGCGTTTTCCTGTTTGCTAATGGCCGTATACAGTTAATTGAGTGTGGTCTTAGTGCCAGCATCGGTTTGTGGTGGTAAATAGACAGCTACGAAGAATGTGGATGAAAACTCTCTTGGTAGATAGTGTTGTCTAAAGCTTATCATGAGATACTCAGATATCGTGCACCAGCTGTTGTTTGCAAATATTCATAGACCGCCACCCCATGTCTTACCAGAGGCTGCTGTTCTGTCCTGCCGATACAGTGTATAACCCGCCAGCTGTATGTTATTCATGTCTTCGTTCAGCCACGACTCGGTGAAACATAAGATATTACAGTTTTTAATGTCCCGTTTTTAGGATATACATGTCTGTAGTTCGTCCAGGTGAACTGTTGTGTACTCACCTTTGGTCTAATAATTTTGCCATGATCTCCAAACTGTTCCCTTGCTACCATGGTTATGCATTTACTTTTCATATTTCTTCTGTAAGAAACGTTTCAATTTAGCCCTATCCATATAGGCCAATTCCCACGAGTGTAAAGGTTTAAGCAAAAAATATAACATAGAATAATATTGCCAGTAGCACAAAGGATTTGGAAGCACTGATATAGCTTTGCTAAATGGCACCTTTTAATAGCTCACTGGCACAGTGAATTTAGACAGTTCATTCACAAGATCGGTCCTTTACTCCCGAGGGTAATGTACTAAACTCTCTTTTACAATCTTTTTTCATTCACGCCTATTCATTCGTTTTATAGAAACTGTGGACCATCACAAAAAACATGTAATTATTTGCTAACCAGAGCCATAGTCTGTGCCAATCAGCTCCTTATCCCTGTTCAAATTAGACCTGAAGCAAAAAATAACTCAGCACATAGGCTATAGAACTAAAATAACAGATCAGCAATGACTGTGCTTTTTCATTAGTTTCACCTTCTATGTAGTCCCCAACTGGAATTGTCCACTATCACATCCATTTGAATGAGTCGACATCAAACAGAAATATCATACATCCAAAAGCTGATTCTTGACATGTTTTTCCCCAGCTGTCCCATTTGGAGTATTGTACTATTTGTGTTTCTTGTAAATCTGCCTTGTTAAAGCAGAGCAACATAAATCCTGTCTCTGGTACGCAGCCCAAAATGAGCTTAAAGACAAACAAACAGATGCCTAACATGTTTATATGAAATTAGACGATATGCCTTCAGGCCCAATGATCCCTTTAAAGCGGAAATGAGAGGATGAAAGTACTCCTCTTTCTGGGTGTGAAACATTGATGAGCATCCTAACAGTTTCTCTCTCCCCCTCCTTATGGAACATCTGCCAGTCCAGCCAGCCAGTCAGCCAGCACTATGCAGCCATCCCCATCACCATTTAACCATCCCATCACCATGCAGCCATCCCCATCACCATGCAACTATCCCATCACCATGCAGCCATCACCATGCAGCCATCCTCATCACCATGCAGCCATCCCCATCACCATGCAGCCATCCTCATCACCATGCAGCCATCCCCATCACCATGCAGCCATCCCCATCACTATGCAGCCATCCCCATCACCATGCAGCCATCACCATCACCATGCAACCATCCCCATCACCATCACCATGCAACCATCCCCATCACTATCACCATGCAACCATCCCCATCACCATCACCATGCAACCATCCCCATCCCCATCACTATGCAGCCATCCCCATCACCATGCAACCATCCCCATCACCATGCAACCATCCCCATCCCCATCACTATGCAGCCATCCCCATCACCATGCAACCATCACCATGCAACCATCCCCATCCCCATCACTATGCAGCCATCCCCATCACCATGCAACCATCCCCATCCCCATCACCATACAACCATCCCCATCCCCATCACCATGTGTTACGGATACAGGTATCCTGTGTTTTTGTGTGTTTCTCTCCTTCTGCCCTAATCACAGGTGTCCTGTATGTTCCTGATTGGTGGTCGTTGAGGTGTCTGCTGATTGGACCAATCAGTGAACATTCCTGTGAATAGCACCACCTGTTACTCGTTTGTTCAATCACACAGCCCATTGTATAAAAACCAGTCTTGTGTTTGTTGAAAGAGAGAGATTTTTTCCATATGTGAGTATGGACACTGTTGTGTCCTGTGTGTTGTGTACTCACTAAGTTGTTGGTTACCCTGTTGGTAACTTTATTAGAAACTATTTCTTTACCTGAGTGTGGATACTGTTGTGTCCTGTGTGGTGTGTACTTATTTAATTGCTGATTACCCTGTTTGGTAGCTTTGTGTGTTTCTGGGAAAAGGGGAGTTTAAGCTAGTTGCCCTTGGGCGTACATTACCCGTAGGAAGAAATCTGTCTATAAACACTAGTTAGACCTGAGCGGACCACCCACTGTATTTTTGTATGGTAGCAGTAGCCTAGCGGTTCTTGAGGCAGGCAAGATCAGTTTAGGGGGTTTTACACTATTGTTTCATTTCTTGGGTCCTGCTCAGCCCTTTTTCCCAAACCCTTACCGTGTGTTCAGAAATAAACACTTTGTGTTTGACGGTAGTTCATGGTTGTTGGGTCATTTTTGGTTCTCACTGTTCCCTGCCACACTTATAATTTACATGAATTTATGTTACGGGTCTCATGTCCATCCACCCTAGATGTTTAGAGCCACGGGGTTCGTAACATAAAGTGGGGGCTCGTCCGGGATCCTATCTATCCCATGCTACTCATGTAAATTAGTCAGTGTCTGGTTCAGTGTTGAGCTTGGCAGCTGTAACTACCTGTTTTTTTTGTGTGTTCAGTAGTCGACGGCTCGTGTTGCTAGTAGGATGGCTACTTTTGAGTTGGAGGCATTTTTGGAAAACCCTACGTGGGAGGTTTTTGATAATTGCCGTAGCGTGGATCTACAGGCTTTGGCTGACCACTTTTCTGTACCCATACCGAGGGGTTTAGTGAAAGCAGAAGTTAGGGAAGTAGTGCTAGCGATATTGTTAAACGAGCGAGTGCTTGAGTTACCGCCGCCTGAGTCTGCTGCTCCTGTAGGGGATGTGGTTGCTGTTCCTGTAAGCCCATCAGTGTCTGAGGACGAGGCTAAGGCTCCAGCCACATTGCCCCGTTATGACCCACTCTCCCCACTGACTGACAGTGATGCCAGGATCGATGTCCGCTCGACACGGCTCCAAATGGAGGCGGAAGAGCGGGCACAAATCAGGCAAGACAAGCTGGAGATGCGTAAGCTAGAGGCAGAACAGGAGACGCGTAAGCTAGAGGCAGAACAGGAGACGCGTAAGCTAGAGGCAGAACAGGAGACGCGTAAGCTAGAGGCAGAACTGGAGACGCGTAAGATGGAAATGGAGATGCGTAAGATGGAACTGGAGGTGCGTAAAATGGAACTAGAGGCAGAAACAGCGAGGTTAGTCTCTGCTAATACTATGCCTGCTAGTGAGCCATCCTCACCAGCTGTGTCATCTGCTACGTTTGATATTAGTAGGCAGATCACCTTGGTACCTGTGTTCAGGGAGTCAGAGGTTGATTCCTATTTCAGTGTGTTTGAACGTATAGCGGTAGCATTGAAATGGCCCGACGAGGTATGGTGCCTATTACTTCAGTGTAAACTAACAGGTAAAGCCCAAGAGGTTCTGGCAGCGCTACCTCTTGAAGACAGTTTGAATTATGAAGTGGTCAAAGCTACTGTTCTTCGTGCCTATGAGCTTGTTCCTGAGGCATATCGACAAAGATTTAGGTCTCATAAAAAGTCTCCTACTCAGACTTATGTGGAGTTTGCTAGAGACAAAGGAAATCTGTTTGACAAATGGCACAGTGCTAGTAAGGTAACTGATTTTAACTCTCTACGGGAGTTAATCTTGTTAGAAGAGTTTAAAAATTGCTTACCGGAACGCATTGTAGTTTATCTGAACGAACAGAAAGTATCCTCACTGTCGGAAGCGTCTGTATTGGCAGACGAGTTTGTGTTGACGCATAAGAGCGTGTTTTTCGGCTCGTACGGAGAGCAGGGCTGCGGAGTTGCTAACTTTTAGTCCTAGTCGACCAGCAGTACATCCAGCACGCCCAAAAGATGTGCGTCACTGTTTCTATTGTCATAAGGTGGGACATATGGTTAATGATTGCTTTCTGCTAAAACGCAAACCGGGGATGCCTCAGCACGCCAGGCCGCCAACGGGTGTTGGGCTGATTCGTACGGTTGTAAGGCCGGAATCAAGACAGAGGCCTCATAGTGAATGTGGTTTGAAAGGCCCTGTCCCAGATCACAGTTATGAACCGTTCATTTTTGAGGGGTTTGTTTCTATATCAGATGACGAAGCGTCTCAGCGTCCAGTTAGAATCCTCAGAGATACTGGTGCGGCGCAGTCGTTCATACTCGCTGATGTGTTGCCCTTGTCCAGTAATACATATTGTGGTTCCAGTGTGTTAGTACAAGGAATTGAAATGGGTTTCGTCCCAGTGCCATTGCACTTTGTGAACGTACACTCTGAGTTAGTCAGTGGATTGTTCAGAGTTGGCGTACGTCCTATGTTGCCAGTAAAAGGTGTGACATTTATAATGGGCAACGATATTGCCGGAGGAAAGGTAATACCCATATTGGAGGTATTGGATAAAAGTGACCAGTCTCTCTCCGAGGAGCTGGCACAGGGTTATCCAGATGTGTTCCCCGCTTGTGCTGTCACACGTGCTCAAGCACGACAAGTGGGTGAAGTGATAGATTTGTCAGACACGATTCTATTCAGAGAGTGTGACCCAGAGGATAGTTCGGGTGCTACCTCTGGTAAGCTGGTGCAGTCTGACCAACAGTCCAGAGAAAGGAAGAAGGATGTGGAACTTGTTGCTGAGGCAATACAGTTACCAGTTACTCGTGAGCAGCTGATCGCTAACCAACAGGTTGACATTAGCCTGGCTAAATGTTTTTCTAGTGTTGTCTCAGAGGACGAGCTAAAGAAGAAAAACATGGCATACTTCATTGATGGTAATCTCCTCATGCGTAAATGGACATCCCATGTTGACGCTGGCGGAGATTGGAATGCTGTTTACCAAATAGTGATTCCTACAGCCTTTCGACCAAATGTTTTATCCCTCGCTCATGATCACCAGTGGTCCGGACATCTGGGAGTCACCAAGACTTATGATCGTGTTTTGCGACATTTCTTTTGGCCTGGCTTAAAACAAGATGTGGCTCAGTTCTGTCGGACTTGCCACACCTGTCAAGTAGTTGGGAAACCGAACCAGGTTATTTCCCCGCGCCTCTTTGTCCCATACCGGCCATAGGTGAACCATTCGAACATGTGATGGTTGATTGTGTTGGACCATTACCAAAAACAAAATCTGGTAACCAGTTTATGTTGACAATTATGTGTGTGGCCACCAGGTACCCAGAGGCCATTCCTCTGCGAAGGATTACTGCTCCGGTGGTGAGTAAAGCGTTGATCAAATTCTTCTCAACTTTTGGATTACCTAAGGTGATACAAACTGATCAGGGTACGAATTTCCTTTCTAAACTTTTCAAACAAGTGTTAAAATCCTTGTCAGTTATACACCGTGTGTCAAGCGCATATCACCCAGAGTCTCAGGGTGCGCTTGAACGTTGGCATCAGACCCTGAAGTCTATGCTCCGTAAATATTGCTTGGAATCTGAGAAAGATTGGGATGAGGGAGTTCCTCTAGTGTTGTTTGCTGTCCGTGAGACAGTACAGGAATCCCTAGGGTTCAGCCCAGCTGAACTGGTGTTTGGACACACCATGAGAGGACCTATGAAAGTCCTTAAGGATCAGTTTTTGTCACAAGAGTTGTGTGTGAAAGAAAATGTGTTGGACTACGTTAGTCGCTTTCGTGAGCGCCTACATGCTGCCTGTGCTCTAGCAAAGGAAGCGCTGTCTTCCTCACAGAAACGGATGAAACGACACTATGACACACAGGCTGTTTCTCGTTCACTGCAGCCAGGTGACCGAGTTCTTGTGTTGTTGCCTGTGCCAGGAGCGTCATTGTCAGCACGTTTCTCTGGTCCTTATGTCATTGAAAAGAAACTAACTGAAACTGACTATGTGATACAGACTCCTGATAGAAAACGCCAATCTCGTGTGTGCCACGTTAACATGTTGAAGACATACCACAACAGACCCGTCACTCAGGTAGACAGTCCAGAGAAACTGGCCGAGTCGGCTGTCTCTGTTGCTGCTACGGCTGTAGTGGGAGGTCATGTTAATGATGTGGACGGAGATGGTTTGGAGTTGCGCAATACTCAGCAGCAGTGTGCTAGATTGCCCAATTCAGAGATGCTGCTGTCTCTCCCGTCAAGCCTGATTCATTTAACGGACAGACAGTCAGATGATATTGTGAGACTATTACACAGCTTTCCATGTCTTTTTAATGATGTTCCTACATGTACAAATGTGTTAGAACATGACATTAATGTTGGAAACGCTGCACCTATCAAGCAACATCCTTATCGTGTCAACGTCGCTAAGAGAAAGATAATGAGGGGTGAGGTCGGTTATTTGCTGGAGAATAACCTGGCTATGCCAAGTTCAAGTCCTTGGAGTTCTCCGTGCATTCTGGTTCCTAAACCTGATGGGACATCCAGATTATGTACGGACTATCGGAAAGTCAATGCGGTCACAGTGCCCGACTCGTTCCCGTTACCCAGACTGGATGACTGTATTGATACTGTTGGTGCTGCTACTTATGTAACCAAATTAGATCTTCTAAAAGGTTACTGGCAGGTGCCGTTAACCCCACGTGCCTCCGACATCTCTGCATTTGTGACCCCAGATCACTTCCTACAATATGCTGTCATGGCATTTGGGATGCGGAACGCACCAGCCACTTTCCAACGCCTGGTTAACACAGTATTGGCTGGAGTTCCTAATTGTAGTGCTTACCTTGATGATCTGGTAATTTATTCAACTGAGTGGTCTGATCATGTTAACACTCTAAGGGTAGTGTGTGAACGTCTAGCAACCGCTTCTCTAACCCTGAACTTAGCAAAGTGCGAGTTTGGGAAGGCCACTGTTACTTATCTTGGTAAACAGGTCGGCCATGGTCAGGTGCGCCCTCTAGATGCCAAGGTCTCAGCTATAAACGCATTTCCCGCACCTACCACCAGAAGAGAGCTACGCCGTTTTTTAGGGATGGTTGGCTACTACCGTAGTTTCTGTAAAAATTTCTCTGCGGTAGTTGCTCCATTAACGGATTTGCTCAGTCCGGCGAGAAAATTTGTATGGTCTGAAGATTGTTGTACTGCTTTCAACACTGCTAAAGCACTCTTGTGTAGTACTCCTGTTCTTGCTGCGCCAGATTTTGAGCGGCCGTTTAAACTGGAGGTAGATGCAAGTGCCAGAGGGGCTGGTGCTGTTCTACTGCAGCAAGACCAGAGTGGAGTGGACCATCCTGTCTGTTATTTTTCACGGAAATTTAGCAAATGTCAGACAAACTATTCCACCATTGAACAAGAAGCTCTAGCTTTGTTGTTAGCTCTGCAGTACTTTGAAGTTTATGTTGGTTCCAGTGCATTACCAGTGGTAGTGTATACTGACCATAACCCCTTAGTTTTTCTCCACCGGATGTACAACCAGAACCAACGCCTTATGCGTTGGGCACTTGTCGTGCAAAATTATAATTTGGAGATCCGCCACAAAAAGGGGTTAGATAATGTGATGGCAGATGCTTTGTCTCGTGTTTGATGATCTAGGTTTTTTTTTGTTATCCTGGCAGGATGATTATTGAATTTTGGGTGTTGTGATAGTACGTGTGTCGCAAACCATTTTGGTTTGCTCTTTTAAGGGTGGGAGTGTTACGGATACAGGTATCCTGTGTTTTTGTGTGTTTCTCTCCTTCTGCCCTAATCACAGGTGTCCTGTATGTTCCTGATTGGTGGTCGTTGAGGTGTCTGCTGATTGGACCAATCAGTGAACATTCCTGTGAATAGCACCACCTGTTACTCGTTTGTTCAATCACACAGCCCATTGTATAAAAACCAGTCTTGTGTTTGTTGAAAGAGAGAGATTTTTTCCATATGTGAGTATGGACACTGTTGTGTCCTGTGTGTTGTGTACTCACTAAGTTGTTGGTTACCCTGTTGGTAACTTTATTAGAAACTATTTCTTTACCTGAGTGTGGATACTGTTGTGTCCTGTGTGGTGTGTACTTATTTAATTGCTGATTACCCTGTTTGGTAGCTTTGTGTGTTTCTGGGAAAAGGGGAGTTTAAGCTAGTTGCCCTTGGGCGTACATTACCCGTAGGAAGAAATCTGTCTATAAACACTAGTTAGACCTGGAGCGGACCACCCACTGTATTTTTGTATGGTAGCAGTAGCCTAGCGGTTCTTGAGGCAGGCAAGATCAGTTTAGGGGGTTTTACACTATTGTTTCATTTCTTGGGTCCTGCTCAGCCCTTTTTCCCAAACCCTTACCGTGTGTTCAGAAATAAACACTTTGTGTTTGACGGTAGTTCATGGTTGTTGGGTCATTTTTGGTTCTCACTGTTCCCTGCCACACTTATAATTTACATGAATTTATGTTACGGGTCTCATGTCCATCCACCCTAGATGTTTAGAGCCACGGGGTTCGTAACACCATGCAACCCTCCCCATCACCATGCAACCATCACCATGCAACCATCCCCATCCCCATCCCCATCACCATACAACCATCCCCATCCCCATCACCATGCAACCCTCCCCATCCCCATCACCATGCAACCATCCCCATCACCATGCAACCATCCCCATCCCCAGCACTATGCAACCCTCTAAGTTAATACAGTGGTGAGAATGCAATGTTAATGTGTACAGAATGTTATTAGCCTATACATAGCTACAGTAATGAGTCATCTACTCAGATACATGCTGCTCATGACAAAGGAAAGTACATGTTACAGCACCTCTGGTATGATCTCATACGGTGGCGCATTAGTAACCCCCAACAGAGAGGCCCCATGATTTAACTCATATTTATATTGCTTCTAAGGCAATTCAATAGGCTGATTGAGGACCTTTTTGCTGAGGAATGTGTTTGTTTTCTGTGATTGTGTTTTTTTTGTTTGTAATGATGTGAATATTGATGTGTATATTGATTTGAATGTTGATGTGTATATGGATGTGTATTGATGTGTATACAGAGCTCATCTGTAAAAGAGACCTTTGCTTGGTCTCAGCATGACTCCCTGTCAAAATAAAGGTTAAATAAAATAAATATTCCTCCTAGACTCCTGTCATTGTCAAATAGGACCTTGATATGTTTCAGTTTTAATTAAGAGAGGCCTATCCAATACCCAGTAATAGGACCTGAAATAACTCTGGAAGATTGAGGCGTTGGAAGTTACGGAGAAGAGCAAATAAAGGGAATATTATTGCTTCCCTTCCCACTGGTCTTCCCATGGATAAGTGGGAGAACGCAGAGTGGTCATTATTATAATATATTATGAAAGTCATTTTGATGACAATGAACCTGTCAATCAGTAGTCATGACAAGGTTAGCTTTCCAAATATTCCCAGGTATTCCAGAACTCCTGGTTGGAGGTTTCCGGATTCCCTGCTTATTCCCTCCTGATTCCGGAAATTTTCTAACCAGGTTTTCTGGAAAACCAGGGAATTTTGAGATAGTACGTGGATTTTTGTAACCCTAGTCATGACAATAAACAGACACCTGCTGTTAGCTGTGACACCTGCTCTACCCTAATCTCTCGTGGACAGGCTACATAAACATAAACCAAATTATGCAAGATTTTAGTTCTGGGTTAGCCGCGATTAGCTCTACCCCAATTCCTGCCTCGAGTTTTGTGTTCTTTTCAGTGAAAATGCTGCATAAGAAGCTTCAGTTTAGAAAAGGGAAAACGTGTTGGTGCTGAGGGAAGTCGTTTCACAATGCTGTGTTTAGATCATATATTTTATTTTAAAAGATTAAGTGGAGGTAAATCGATTAGCAGGCATTGGATAGGCTACAATGTGTTTATTGATCATTATAAACTAGGTGGTTTGAGCCCTGAATGCTGATTGGCTGACAGCCATGGTATATCAGACCGTATTCCACGGGTATGACAAAACTTTTATTTTACTTCTCTAATTACGTTGGTAACCAATTTATAATAGCAATATGGCACCTCAGGGGTTTGTGGTATATGGCCAATATACCATGGCTAAGGACTGTATCCAGGCACTCTGCGTTGCGTCATGCATAAGAACAGCCCTTAGCCGTAGTATATTGGCCATATACCACACCCCCTATTGCTTAATTATATCATAGAAGTAATGTAAGTGCTTGTTCAATTTTTTTGTTACATAACTTCCTGGCAAACTGTTGATGCAGCAGAAAATGTTTCTAAATCAGGCTTCTTCAATCTTGTGTGAGATTAAATGATCAGTCTTATCTCCATTCCTTCATTGAGCAGTATTTCTGTATTTCTGTGCTACTACTGGTTCCCAGGGGCTAGATACTTGATATCCACATTCTCCTCTCCACACCACTAAATCCACCTCTGCCAATGTTTAGATAAAACTCTCTTAGAATGAAATGGTCCACCCACACTCACATCTGTATCTGGACCATTTCACGGCTTACTGCATGAATCAAATGCTGAATAACAGATCCATTTAGATAAACATGAGGAGGATTCTTAGCCCATACAAATGTGGTGAGAAATAGTTGCCTATTGTTGTAATTGTAGGTCTTTAAGTGTGACTGAATGCTCTCCCAGGACTCAGTGCCATCCATTCTGTTGTGTGACACACCTGTTTAATTTTTGTCCCTCTCTTTCTCCCCCCATAGGTGCTGCCGAGCATCCTGCAGAAGCATTGCTGTATCTTACCTGACACGAACACAGGTAACAGCAGGTGCCCCACAGCCAAACACATCATTCAGAGCAGAGGCAGATAGGGGAGTAGGACAGGGGGAGATATACTGTCAGCCAGCCAGCCAGCATGGGATGAGGTGGGGGTGAGGGGGTTCATATCTGTCTGCCTGGTCCCAGGGAAAGACCTGCTTTTTATGTCTCTGCTCGGCCGGGAGTGTAAATACACTGAGTGTACAAAACATTAGTTCTTTCCATGACATAGACTAACCAGGTGAATCCAGGTGAAAGCTATAATCCCTTATTGATGTCACTTGTTAAATTCACTTCAATAAGTGTAGATGAAGGGGAGGAGACAGGTTAAAGAAGGATTTTTAAGCCTTGAGACAATTGAGACATGAATTGTGTATGTGTACCATTCAGAGGGTGAAAGGGCAAGACAAAAGGTTGAAGTGCCTTTGAACGGGGTATGGTAGTAGGTGCCAGGCGCACGGGTTTGAGTGTGTCAAGAACTGCAACGCTGCTGGGTTTTTCACACGGAACAGTTTTCCATGAATATCAACAATGATCCAGCACCCAAAGGACATCCAGCCAACTTGACACAAGTGTGGGAAGCATTGGAGTCAACCTGGGCCAGCATTCCTGTGGAACACTTTAGACACCCTGTAGAGTCTATGCCCCGATGAATTCAGTCTGTTCTGAGGGCAAAAGGGGTGCAACTCAATATTAGGAAGGTGTTCTTAATGTTTTGTACACTCAGTGTATATGCTGATGGGTGTAGTCAGTGCTACTGCAGAAGGCATCTGCTCATTTAAAATTACAACAGGTATTTGTTTATGTTGTTCAGTTTGGGGTTAGGATGGGTGGTGATTTATAAAAGCAAATGATTCAATGCTGCACTGAATTTAACCGTTATATTACTGCCAGCCTCCTGCGTGAAGGTCCTGAGTGTGTTGCCTTGCCTTGACCGGTTTCAGGGCTGCTGTAACGTTGCCCTGCGTTTGACGGGCTTCTTCACATCGTTGTTGCAGGTGTGAAGAGGTGGCTGATGAAATTGAAGAGCAGGGAGATATATTCAGGTACCTGGCCGGGGCTTTTCTCCAGTTTACTTTTACAGAGCTGCCAACTTTTTCTCTCTATGCTCTTGCTGTAGGGTAGGGCCCCATTAATACCTTGCATGAGGGATCCAGAAACCATTCATTTCACAAAGCAATGCCGCAGTAGTGTTGTTGGTCCACACCCATGTGTAGTGCTTACTCACCTTTGACATCCTATAGGGGGGCATGGACACGACTGGATCATTGAGAAAACAGGATCAAGATTTATTAGTATGCTCACTGGATACAGAATCGTTCTGTCCCAAGATATTTTATTTAGTTCATAAATAAAAATATGAGTTATTGAATGCTTTTGTGCTATAGGTCTATTTGCAGCATAGGCATGTCCTTAAAAATTACCTGAAGGTTAGTGCATTTCTGATAGCCAATGTTTTCTGAAACGAAGTATCTTCATATTGATAAGGGCATATTATAACGTTTTAGATTTTTTTGGCTGTGGTTCACTACTATGACATTACTCCCGTCATCTATAGCGATGCCTTTTGGGTGGACAACTCTCTGCTCACTCCTCCATAGCAGAGAGCCTGTAGTGTCATAGAGAAGAACAGAGTCTTCAGTAGACACAGCCAGCCTGTCCACAGGCCACAAAGCTGGGCCACCTCAGTTAGGGTTAGCAGCAGGGTCCCTGTCGTCCAGTCTATGGTCAGGATGGTCTGGACACCTTCCTCACAGTGGTCAGTCACAACTATCTGGCCCTTAGAGTTGACAGCCACTCCAAAAGGCCTGCGCCAGCCTGGCTGGAGGGTGAATAGTCTTTCCCCATCTCGGGTGTGGATGAAGATGCACCTGCGTTCAGGATGCGCCAGGACCACCATGTACCCCAGACTGGACACAGCCACAACCACAGGTGACCCTAGACACCCCTCAGAGGACCCGAGGTCTGACCCCTTGTCTGGGAACTCAAAGGAGCCAGTCTGCTTCCCCAGAGAGTCCAGCACCCTGCCTGCCCAGATCAGTCACAAACACCACACCATCTTTACTGACTGATACCCCAGAAGGGAAGTTCATAGAACTCACTCTCGCTTACACTCAGTTCTATACTGTCACCTCCAACTTCCAGAACCACAGAGTCAGTGTTAGGGTTCTATGGAGGAGCTGAGATTCTACAGCAACAATCTCTGTTGTTGTTGTCTTCGTGGGACCAGTGTGTTCAGTTCCAGATCGCTGGTGATGAGAGGAGAATGAGTGTGCCTGTCTGTGGGACAGTGGAATATGTTTTGGGTGTCCTGGTGCTGTTCAGAGAGGAGTAGTTATGACAGAGTGGACATTTATCCAAACAATGCCCCGTGTAGCTCAGTTGGTAGAGCATGGCGCTTGCAGCGCCAGGGTTGTGGGTTCAATTCCCACGGGGGGCCAGTATGAAAAATAAAAAATGTATGCACTCACTAACTGTTCTGGATAAGAGCGTCTGCTAAATGACTAAAAATGTAAATGTAAAAATGAATATGGATGTCTTCCCTGTCCCTGGGACTAAAGCACACAGTGGCTGACTAGGAGAGAAGTGTTAGCTTGCAGTCCCCCTGGCTCAGCTCTTACAATTCACTGTGTGTGTGTGTGTGTGTGTGTGTGTGGGGGGGGGTGCGCATGTTGATTATTCCTTGTCCTTTCCAAGCACAAACCTGTGGCACGATGTTTCTCATCTGCATGTTTCTCACAGTAGACGCCCACTTCTGACTCTTCTTGTCCTCTTGTCATCAAACCGATGATAGCGAAATTATCTGCTAGCTTAGCCACACCAGAATGCAGTACCTTGGTCTCCTGTCTGCGTGAGGGGCATGGCAGCGCCCCCCTCCTGGTGTGCCTGTCCATCTCTCCCAGGCAGCTAAGACAGAAGGTGTGACCTCAGTGCAGCAGCTTGGGCTGACGCCGGGCCTCATCGTAGTGCTCAGTACACTCAGGACAGGTGGACACCCAGTCAGTGGAGTGGAGGAGGGAGAGCTCATAGTGACAGATAGTCAGATATTGCAATATCTCCAGCTCTCTCTTGTAGAAGAGATTCTCTCAAGGCTCTCAATGGATGGGAAAAATCTGATCAAATAGAAGTTAAATGTAGTGTATTCCCTCTCACCCTTACATTCACTCTCACTCACAGAGATAAGGGTTGTGAATACCCACATTACTGACTACTGACCAAATCACTGACGCCTCACGTCCACCATCAGACACAGACGTATGTGAGGTCACAGCCAGAGATCTCTCTGGGTGCCAGCTGCCAGTCTTTATATAGAGCACCAGACAGAGCTAGCATGGCAACCTGTCTATTTGTTTGGCCAGTGTGATAGTAGAGGGACTGGAAGTGCTTATCAAAGTAGCTAAGACTACTACACTCCCCAAAATCCTAGGAAAATATGACAGCAGGAGATGCTACACAGTTTGCTGAAACTAATAGCTGCTGTTTGTGTTAGTGCTGTAGCCAACGTCATAGAAACAAGCCCAGTCTCAAATAGGTGTTGTTATCAGCAACCTTGTCACTTGTGGGGTGACAGAGGTGGTCTGAAGCTCAGGGATGACTTACTGTGATGTCAAAATCATGTTAAAATGACATTGCACACCCTCAGCAATGATTTGTTTTTAAATCTATATGTGACTTCCAAGGGTCATAATTCACAACTCAACCGTGTCGTTATTTCTCCAAGTGAAATCTGTGACAGTTCTATTGTGTCTTACGTTAGTGAAGTAGGTACTGGAGTTGTTATTTCAGCTGAACAAACTCTAATAACCTCAACAATTTGAGAATATAATGACTATGGTTGCATTCTGTTTCTATGGCGACGGAGCCATGGATGTCAGTGGAGGTTATAAAAGATGGTGTTGTGCATCCTGTCAATTATATTCACTTGTCTGTTGATTCAATTATATAACCATGATGAATAGTTGTCCTAAGTTAAAATGCACATTTGGAAATGGACACATTAGTAGAATAAATGTTTTCAGAGAGTCAATGGCTGCTTCGATACATTAGCTGAGAGATGATGTTAATTTGATTTCATAACATAATGTAGATGAGAAGATGGTCCTCTGTAGCTCAATTGGTAGAGCATGGCGCTTGTAACGCCAGGGTAGTGGGTTTGATCCCCGGGACCACCCATACGTAAAAATGTATGCACACATGACTGTAAGTCGCTTTGGATAAAAGCATCTGCTAAATGGCATATTATATTATATTATATTATGGAGCATAATTGGGACACTGGCAGTTTTGTACTGTAAATGAAATTCCCCTTTAGATCCCAGCAAATAAATAAATGATGGCATTTCTGCCAAAGACAAACGCCCCTAGTGTGTGTGTGCGTGCGTGAGAGAGTGTGTGTGTGTGTGTGAAAAGGAGTGCCACAGCATTTGGGCTGCCTCCTCTCCTTGCATTGAGTTAGTGGCACCCTCTGCTGGCACTATGCTGTAGTGTGTACGTCTCTATACACTACAGCCATGCATTAACACACATTCATTCACTCTTCCTCTCCCTCACCCACTCTCTCTCCCTCTTTCTTTCTTTCTTCTTTCGTTTCCCATGACTTTAAGTAGTACCGAATCTCAGAGGCTATAGTGGTTCTGTATATTCATTGGATCTACATATTAACCATGGAGGTGAGTTTTCCTTATCTTGCTGTGTGTCTATTATCAGTGTGTCCCTCCTCTCCCGCCGTACTCAGAGAGAGGCCTGGGGAACCAGCCTGTGTATGGCATGGACTCAAAGCTTCTGCTGCCTATTTTTAGCCATTCATTCAAGTATTAATATTTAATCATTGTATCGCCATTTTTTACTTCCATGCCTAATTTATGGTACCCCATCATCATCTCCTATCCCAGCTCCTAGCCTCTCTGCTGGTTTGGAGGGAGGGAGTGAGGGAGGGAGGGAGGGAGGGAAAGGGGAGGAGAGAGAGAGAGATGGTGAAAGAAGCTGGGAGAGAGACCGAGAGGGAGAGGGATTGGGAGCATGGAAGAGGGAGTGACCAAGGAAGAATAGAGAGAGAGAGACAGAGAGAGACAGAATGAGAGAAAGAGAGAGAGAGAGACAGACAGAGAGAGCTTTTTGCACGGTAATGCTTAAATGATCTGCAGCAGACTCTTAGTGAGGTGTATCTATGTGTACTGAAGCTTCAAAGTTCTTCACAGTGAGCAGTTACCACTTAGCCTCGCAAAGCCGCCTGATCCCACAAGCTTACATTAAACAATGCACTGTGGTATTTACGAGGCTAGTTACCACTCTCTACTAAACATAATGTTAAAATACCTGCAGCGTTTTTTTCATTGTAAGCTGCTGAGCTGTAGACGAGTGCTCAATTGTCCAGTGAAAATGAAAACCCTGCCAATTTTAATCTAGACACACCTACTGTAATCTAGACACACCTACTGTAATTTAGACACATCTACTGTATGAAGCTGCAGCTGTTTTGTGCTTAGAGCACTTCTACAATGCATTACTTTGAGAGTATCAAGTCTGAAGTAAGCTAAATGTGAAGGTAGGTGTCCTTGAAACCAACTTCAAATGGTAGTTATGTTCTTTTACGAGTGGTTCTGTCAGGTATTATCTCATTTTACAGTTTAGTCATTTAGCAGATGCTCTTATACAAAGCAAGCGATTTACAGTAGTGAGTGCATACATTTTCATACTGGTCCCCCATGGGAATAGAACCCACAACCCGGGTGTTGCAAGCACCATGCTCTACCAACTGAGCCACACGGGTTCACACGGGGTCTCCTCTGACAGAGAGATGTAAAGAGATAGTACCCTGTCTAGTCTAATGGCTCTGTCCTTACCTCACCTCATAATAACTGTACTCTGTATAGGAGGAGCATGGGAGGGGGGAGGGGTGCTATACTGCGTCTCATCCAGGTGTCTATAAGTGTCCCTGTGGGTCCATTCTTTGGAAGGTGAATGCTCTATCACATTCCAGGGCCCAATGCACCTACTGGGGCTTTAAACAGTTACACGTCTCCTTGTCTCACCATGGAGGCCTCCATTTAGGTGTGCTGTATATAATCTATACACAGTGCATTCACTCCACTCTCCCACGCTTACCCAGGCGTGCACTACCACTGCCCCTCATTCCAACTCTCTGAACTAGTCCGGTCAGTTTAGTCTAAAGGCTTGCACACATCGCACCGATCTGCCGATCATTCAGCGCTCTGTGTTTAGGGACCACCCGCTGTAGACAATGGCATTTTTCACATGATTCTACGTGTAAAATTGGTGCGTACTCAGTACGCAAATGACGTTCAGAGGTGCTAAATACTCTCAGCCAGCAACCACTACTGCTGTGTCTGAGCCTAACTCCATCTCTCTATGCCTCTTCTCAGCCCCTATAGCTGCTGTAGTAACTCTCATCTGAGCGCTCTGTTGCCCCACGGTACCGTGAATAGCAGCTGCTATATTAGCTGTTGTAATTAACCGACGAGCTGTCGCTTTCTCTCCGAGCTCTGAGGTCTCATTGTACTGCTCCCCCCTCCCCCCTCTCCCCATACCCCCCTCTCCCATCTCTCCCCCATACCCCCCTTTCCCCTCTCTCCCCCAAAACCCCCTCTCCCTCCTCGCACCCCTCCTCATCCTCCCAGGCCCTTGATGTCAATCTGCAGCAAAGCGAGACTGCCTGAGTGTGTCTGTCTGCCGCTGACACCCTCTGAGGCCTGAATCCAACTCTGCATGCTCATCCTGCCATTTCAGAGAGAAAGAAAGAGCACATGAGAGAGAATGACTGAGAGAAAGAGCAAATAAGGCAGAGAGAGAGAGAGAGAGAGAGAGAGAGAGAGAGAGAGAGAGAGAGAGAGAGAGAGAGAGAGAGAGAGAGAGAGAGAGAGAGAGAGAGAGAGAGAGAGAGAGAGAGAGAGAGAGAGAGAGAGAGAGAGAGAGAGAGAGAGAGAGAGAGAGAGAGAGAGAGAGAGAGAGAGAGAGAGAGAGAGAGAGAGAGAGAGAGAGAGAGAGAGAGAGAGAGAGAGAGAGAGAGAGAGAGAGAGAGATCCAGTATCTCTCTGCCTCAGCATTTAGGTCTAGTTAGAATTCCCTACTTCCTCCCGCTCAGGGGTGCAGACGAGATGTGGCCACTGAACTGTTACAAAAGAAGTGTGGACTGAACATTGCGTTTCCTCTCTCAGCCTTTACCTCTTTACAGTGACAGGATGCTAAATTGCTTGTAAACAAATAAGACGGACAGAAAAATCCAGGGAAATGGTCTCTCAGCAAAACCAAGCAGGCAGCGGCTACACTTTTAGGGAATGACTAACATATTCTGGAGATATCCGTAGGGCTTGGGATGGGGAGCGGCCTGGGTTTAGGAAATATATCAGTTTGTCCCCTTCTGCCCATGTTTCGCTCATTATTATGTGTGTCAGAGGTGCCCATCAGCATCAGTGTTTGACGGCTGTGCTGATGTGTAGGGAAAGCTTCTCTGTGCCACCTCATTGATCCACATTGGGACTGGCCAGAGGGCAGGGTGGCTATGTGTCCTGGCCTCCATGCCTGTCTCTCTTACTGAGCTAATGAGAGAATGAGCCTTGCTTTTAATGCTGATTCATGCTGTTTGTTGACTCTTATTATAGGAAGTGAAACAGTGCATAATACAGCATTAGATGTGTAATATATATTTTTTCTCTCTATTTAAAGGATACACACACAGTATATGATTCATAGGCCTAGGCAGAGAGTATTCCCAAGGCCGGTTAGACATATTTCCCTTTGCTTAAATGAATCACTGTTTAAGTGCCTCTTACTCCTCAAATGCTCGCCATTACTTTTAACAGCAGCGAGACAGCCTTCTCTGAGCTTTACTTATATCTCAGATTTGTTACAACAGCACACGTCAGGGTTAAAGGTTAGATTCCAAGCCACTATTATAGAAGAATACACAGTATATCACCTATGAGAACTGAACCTTAGTGTTGTTACAATGTCAAAATGTCAAAAATCACACAGTGATGGTATGGGAACTCAGAAACAGATGTTGACATAGACTGTTTAATAGTCGAACCATCATTACAGTCATAATTAGAACTGTAATCATCATAGACTACCAGCTAATGGTTTCTTTAGTATGACAGATAGATCGTTTTCGCTGGGGTCCTCACTCTGCCACTGCTCTCAGGTTGAAGCGCTATGGACTCTGTTCCAGAGGCTCAGACCAGACCAGGGCTATCTGCAATTTCTTATTATAACACATCACTTAGGAGAGGAGAGGGGAGATGAAGTCCCTCAACACTTCTGAAATAAGGTTTATTTAGAGGGAGAGGGAAAGAGAGGAGGGGGAGGGAGAGAGAGAGCGAGAGAGAAAAACACAGAGAGAGAATAGGACAGAAGGAAAGTGAGAGGAGAGCTGCAGCAGCAGTAGTGCCATATTAAAACAGGCAGGCTCAGTGTAATATTTAGGCAAAATTGGAGTTGGAAGGTTAGAAGGGAGGTTGATGGTAAAAGCCTGGGATGTATGGGAGTGTGGAAGATGAGAGGGGAGGTTGATGGTAAAAGCCTAGGATGTATGTGAGTGTGGAAGGTTAGAAGGGAGGTTGATGGTTAAAGCCTGGGATGTATGGGAGTGTGGAAGGTGAGAAGGGAGGTTGATGGTAAAAGCCTGGGATGTATGGGAGTGTGGAAGGTGAGAATGGAGGTTGATGGTAAAAGCCTGGGATGTATGTGAGTGTGGAAGGTGAGAAGGGATGTTGATGGTAAAAGCCTGGGATGTATGGGAGTGTGGAAGGTAGGAAGGGAGGTTGATGGTAAAAGCCTGGGATGTATGGGAGTGTGGAAGGTAGGAAGGGAGGTTGATGTATGGGATTGTGGAAGGTGAGAAGGGAGGTTGATGGTAAAAGCCTGGGATGTATGGGACTGTGGAAGGTGAGAAGGGAGGTTGATGGTAATCGCCTGGGATGTATGGGAGTGTTGAAGGAGGGAAGGGAGGTTGATGGTAAAAGCCTGGGGTGTATGGGAGTGTGAAAGGTGAAAAGGGAGGTTGATGGTAAAAGCCTGGGATGTATGGGATTGTGGAATGTGAGAAGGGAGGTTGATGGTAAAAGCCTGGGATGTATGGGAGTGTGGAAGGTGAGAATGGAGGTTGATGGTAAAAGCCTGGGATGTATGTGAGTGTGGAAGATGAGAGGGGAGGTTGATGGTAAAAGCATGGGATGTATGGGAGTGTGGAAGGTGAGAATGGAGGTTGATGGTAAAAGCCTGGGATGTATGGGACTGTGGAAGATGAGAGGGGAGGTTGATGGTAAAAGCCTGGGATGAATGTGAGTGTGGAAGGTGAGGAGGGAGGTTGATGGTAAAAGCCTGGGGTGTATGGGAGTGTGGAAGTTGAGAAGGGAGGTTGATGGTAAAAGCCTGGGATGTATGGGAGTGTGGAAGGTTGGAAGGGAGGTTGATGGTAAAATCCAAGGATGTATGGGAGTGGAAAGGTGAGAAGGGAGGTTGATGGTAAAAGCCTGGGATGTATGGGAGTGTGGAAGGTGAGAAGGGAGGTTGATGTAAAAGCCTGGGATGTATGGGAGTGTGGATGATGAGAAGGGAGGTTGATGTAAAAGCCTGGGATGTATGGGAGTGTGGATGGTGAGAAGGGAGGTTGATGGTAAAAGTCTGGGATGTATGGGATTGTGGAAGGTGAGAAGTGAGTTTGATGGTAAAAGCCTGGGATGTATGGGAGTGTGGAAGGTGAGAAGGGAGGTTGATGGTAAAAGCCTGGGATGTATGGGAGTGTGGAAGGATGGAAGGTTGGAAGGGAGGTTGATGGTAAAAGCCTGGGATGTATGTGAGTGTGGAAGGTGATAAGGGATGTTGATGGTAAAAGCATGGGATGTATGGGAGTGTGGAAGGTGAGAAGGGAGGTTGATGGTAAAAGCCTGGGATGTATGGGAGTGTGGAAGGTTAGAAGGGAGGTTGATGGTAAAAGCCTGGGATGTATGGGAGTGTGGAAGGTGAGAAGGGAGGTTGATGGTAAAATCCTGGGATGTGTGGGAGTGTGGAAGGTGAGAAGGGAGGTTGATGGTAAAAGCCTGGGATGTATGGGAGTGTGGAAGGTGAGAAGGGAGGTTGATGTAAAAGCATGGGATGTATGGGAATGTGGATGGTGACAATAAGTTTGATGGTTAAAGCCTGGGATGTATGGGAGTGTGGAAGGTGAGAAGGGAGGTTGATGGTAAAAGCCTGGGATGTATGGGAGTGTGGAAGGTTGGAAGGGAGGTTGATGGTAAAAGCCTGGGATGTATGTGAGTGTGGAAGGTGATAAGGGATGTTGATGGTAAAAGCATGGGATGTATTTGAGTGTGGAAGGTGAGAAGGGAGGTTGATGGTAAAAGCCTGGGATGTATGGGATTGTGGAAGGTTGGAAGGGAGGTTGATGGTAAAATCCAAGGATGTGTGGGAGTGTGGAAAGTAGGAAGGGAGGTTGATGGTAAAAGCCTGGGATGTATGGGAGTGTGGAAGGTGAGAAGGGAGGTTGATGTAAAAGCCTGGGATGTATGGGAGTATGGATGATGAGAAGGGAGGTTGATGTAAAAGCCTGGGATGTATGGGAGTGTGGATGGTGAGAAGGGAGGTTGATGGTAAAAGTCTGGGATGTATGGGATTGTGGAAGGTGAGAAGGGAGGTTGATGGTAAAAGCCTGGGATGTATGGGAGTGTGGAAACTGAGAGGGGAGGTTGATAGTAAAAGCCTAGGATGTTGATGGTAAAATCCTGGGATGTATGGGAATGTGGAAGGTGAGAAGGGAGGTTGATGGTAATCGCCTGGGATGTATGGGAGTGTTGAAGGAGGGAAGGTAGGTTGATGGTAAAAGCATGGGGTGTATGGGATTGTGGAAGGTGAGAAGGAGGTTGATGGTAAAAGCCTGGGATGTATGGGAGTGTGGAAGATGACAGGGGAGGTTGATGGTGAGAGCCTGGGATGTATGGGAGTGTGGAAGGTAAGAATGGAGGTTGATGGTAAAGCCTGGGATGTATGGGACTGTGGAAGATGAGAGGGGAGGTTGATGGTAAAAGCCTGGGATGTATGTGAGTGTGGAAGGTGAGAAGGAGGTTGATGGTAAAAGCCTGGGGTGTATGGGAGTGTGGAAGTTGAGAAGGGAGGTTGATGGTAAAAGCCTGGGATGTATGGAAGTGTGGAAGGTTGGAAGGGAGGTTGATGGTAAAATCCAAGGATGTATGGGAGTGGGAAGGTGAGAAGGGAGGTTGATGGTAAAAGCCTGGGATGTATGGGACTGTGGAAGGTGAGAAGGGAGGTTGATGTAAAAGCCTGAGATGTATGGGAGTGTGGATGATGAGAAGGGAGGTTGATGTAAAAGCCTGGGATGTATGGGAGTGTGGATGGTGAGAAGGGAGATTGATGGTAAAAGCCTGGGATGTATGGGACTGTGGAAAATGAGAGGGGAGGTTGATGGTAAAAGCCTGGGATGTATGTGAGTGTGGAAGGTGAGAAGGGAGGTTGATGGTAAAAGCCTGGGGTGTATGGGAGTGTGGAAGTTGAGAAGGGAGGTTGATGGTAAAAGGCTGGGATGTATGGGAGTGTGGAAGGTTGGAAGGGAGGTTGATGGTAAAATCCAAGGATGTATGGGAGTGGGAAGGTGAGAAGGGAGGTTGATGGTAAAAGCCTGGGATGTATGGGAGTGTGGAAGGTGAGAAGGGAGGTTGATGTAAAAGCCTGGGATGTATGGGAGTGTGGATGATGAGAAGGGAGGTTGATGTAAAAGCCTGGGATGTATGGGAGTGTAGATGGTGAGAAGGTAGGTTGATGGTAAAAGTCTGGGATGTATGGGATTGTGGAAGGTGAGAAGGGAGGTTGATGGTAAAAGCCTGGGATGTAAGTGAGTGTGGAAGGTTGGAAGGGGGGTTGATGGTAAAAGCCTGGGATGTATGGGACTGTGGAAGATGAGAGGGGAGGTTGATGGTAAAAGCCTGGGATGTATGGGAGTGTGGAAGGTTGGAAGGGAGGTTGATGGTAAAAGCCTGGGATGTATGTGAGTGTGGAAGGTGATAAGGGATGTTGATGGTAAAAGCATGGGATGTATTTGAGTGTGGAAGGTGAGAAGGAGGTTGATGGTAAAAGCCTGGGATGTATGGGATTGTGGAAGGTTGGAAGGGAGGTTGATGGTAAAATCCAAGGATGTGTGGGAGTGTGGAAAGTAGGAAGGGAGGTTGATGGTAAAAGCCTGGGATGTATGGGAGTGTGGAAGGTGAGAAGGGAGGTTGATGTAAAAGCCTGGGATGTATGGGAGTATGGATGATGAGAAGGGAGGTTGATGTAAAAGCCTGGGATGTATGGGAGTGTGGATGGTGAGAAGGGAGGTTGATGGTAAAAGTCTGGGATGTATGGGATTGTGGAAGGTGAGAAGGGAGGTTGATGGTAAAAGCCTGGGATGTATGGGAGTGTGGAAACTGAGAGGGAGGTTGATAGTAAAAGCCTAGGATGTTGATGGTAAAATCCTGGGATGTATGGGACTGTGGAAGGTGAGAAGGAGGTTGATGGTAATCGCCTGGGATGTATGGGAGTGTTGAAGGAGGGAAGGTAGGTTGATGGTAAAAGCATGGGGTGTATGGGATTGTGGAAGGTGAGAAGGGAGGTTGATGGTAAAAGCCTGGGATGTATGGGAGTGTGGAAGATGACAGGGGAGGTTGATGGTGAGAGCCTGGGATGTATGGGAGTGTGGAAGGTAAGAATGGAGGTTGATGGTAAAGCCTGGGATGTATGGGACTGTGGAAGATGAGAGGGGAGGTTGATGGTAAAAGCCTGGGATGTATGTGAGTGTGGAAGGTGAGAAGGGAGGTTGATGGTAAAAGCCTGGGGTGTATGGGAGTGTGGAAGTTGAGAAGGAGGTTGATGGTAAAAGCCTGGGATGTATGGAAGTGTGGAAGGTTGGAAGGGAGGTTGATGGTAAAATCCAAGGATGTATGGGAGTGGGAAGGTGAGAAGGGAGGTTGATGGTAAAAGCCTGGGATGTATGGGACTGTGGAAGGTGAGAAGGGAGGTTGATGTAAAAGCCTGAGATGTATGGGAGTGTGGATGATGAGAAGGGAGGTTGATGTAAAAGCCTGGGATGTATGGGAGTGTGGATGGTGAGAAGGGAGATTGATGGTAAAAGCCTGGGATGTATGGGACTGTGGAAAATGAGAGGGGAGGTTGATGGTAAAAGCCTGGGATGTATGTGAGTGTGGAAGGTGAGAAGGGAGGTTGATGGTAAAAGCCTGGGGTGTATGGGAGTGTGGAAGTTGAGAAGGGAGGTTGATGGTAAAAGGCTGGGATGTATGGGAGTGTGGAAGGTTGGAAGGGAGGTTGATGGTAAAATCCAAGGATGTATGGGAGTGGGAAGGTGAGAAGGAGGTTGATGGTAAAAGCCTGGGATGTATGGGAGTGTGGAAGGTGAGAAGGGAGGTTGATGTAAAAGCCTGGGATGTATGGGAGTGTGGATGATGAGAAGGAGGTTGATGTAAAAGCCTGGGATGTATGGGAGTGTAGATGGTGAGAAGGTAGGTTGATGGTAAAAGTCTGGGATGTATGGGATTGTGGAAGGTGAGAAGGAGGTTGATGGTAAAAGCCTGGGATGTAAGTGAGTGTGGAAGGTTGGAAGGGAGGTTGATGGTAAAAGCCTGGGATGTATGGGACTGTGGAAGATGAGAGGGGAGGTTGATGGTAAAAGCCTGGGATGTATGTGAGTGTGGAAGTTGAGAAGGGAGGTTGATGGTAAAAGCCTGGGGTGTATGGGAGTGTGGAATTTGAGAAGGGAGGTTGATGGTAAAAGCCTGGGATGTATGGGAGTGTGGAAGGTTGGAAGGGAGGTTGATGGTAAAATCCAAGGATGTATGGGAGTGGGAAGGTGAGAAGGGAGGTTGATGGTAAAACTCTGGGATGTATGGGAGTGTGGAAGGTGAGAAGGGAGGTTGATGTAAAAGCCTGGGATGTATGGGAGTGTGGATGATGAGAAGGGAGGTTCATGTAAAAGCATGGGATGTATGGGAGTGTGGATGGTGAGAAGGGAGGTTGATGGTAAAAGCCTGGGATGTATGTGAGTGTGGAAGGTGAGAAGGGAGGTTGATGGTAAAAGCCTGGGGTGTATGGGAGTGTGGAATTTGAGAAGGGAGGTTGATGGTAAAAGCCTGGGATGTATGGGAGTGTGGAAGGTTGGAAGGGAGGTTGATGGTAAAATCCAAGGATGTATGGGAGTGGGAAGGTGAGAAGGGAGGTTGATGGTAAAACTCTGGGATGTATGGGAGTGTGGAAGGTGAGAAGGGAGGTTGATGTAAAAGCCTGGGATGTATGGGAGTATGGATGATGAGAAGGGAGGTTGATGTAAAAGCCTGGGATGTATGGGAGTGTGGATGGTGAGAAGGGAGGTTGATGGTAAAAGTCTGGGATGTATGGGATTGTGGAAGGTGAGAAGGGAGGTTGATGGTAAAAGCCTGGGATGTATGGGAGTGTGGAAACTGAGAGGGGAGGTTGATAGTAAAAGCCTAGGATGTTGATGGTAAAATCCTGGGATGTATGGGACTGTGGAAGGTGAGAAGGGAGGTTGATGGTAATCGCCTGGGATGTATGGGAGTGTTGAAGGAGGGAAGGTAGGTTGATGGTAAAAGCATGGGGTGTATGGGATTGTGGAAGGTGAGAAGGGAGGTTGATGGTAAAAGCCTGGGATGTATGGGAGTGTGGAAGATGACAGGGGAGGTTGATGGTGAGAGCCTGGGATGTATGGGAGTGTGGAAGGTAAGAATGGAGGTTGATGGTAAAGCCTGGGATGTATGGGACTGTGGAAGATGAGAGGGGAGGTTGATGGTAAAAGCCTGGGATGTATGTGGAGTGTGGAAGGTGAGAAGGAGGTTGATGGTAAAAGCCTGGGGTGTATGGGAGTGTGGAAGTTGAGAAGGGAGGTTGATGGTAAAAGCCTGGGATGTATGGAAGTGTGGAAGGTTGGAAGGGAGGTTGATGGTAAAATCCAAGGATGTATCGGAGTGGGAAGGTGAGAAGGGAGGTTGATGGTAAAAGCCTGGGATGTATGGGACTGTGGAAGGTGAGAAGGGAGGTTGATGTAAAAGCCTGGGATGTATGGGAGTGTGGATGGTGAGAAGGGAGATTGATGGTAAAAGCCTGGGATGTATGGGACTGTGGAAAATGAGAGGGGAGGTTGATGGTAAAAGCCTGGGATGTATGTGAGTGTGGAAGGTGAGAAGGGAGGTTGATGGTAAAAGCCTGGGGTGTATGGGAGTGTGGAAGTTGAGAAGGGAGGTTGATGGTAAAAGGCTGGGATGTATGGGAGTGTGGAAGGTTGGAAGGGAGGTTGATGGTAAAATCCAAGGATGTATGGGAGTGGGAAGGTGAGAAGGGAGGTTGATGGTAAAAGCCTGGGATGTATGGGAGTGTGGAAGGTGAGAAGGGAGGTTGATGTAAAAGCCTGGGATGTATGGGAGTGTGGATGATGAGAAGGGAGGTTGATGTAAAAGCCTGGGATGTATGGGAGTGTAGATGGTGAGAAGGTAGGTTGATGGTAAAGTCTGGGATGTATGGGATTGTGGAAGGTGAGAAGGGAGGTTGATGGTAAAAGCCTGGGATGTAAGTGAGTGTGGAAGGTTGGAAGGGAGGTTGATGGTAAAAGCCTGGGATGTATGGGACTGTGGAAGATGAGAGGGGAGGTTGATGGTAAAAGCCTGGGATGTATGGGAGTGTGGAAGGTTGGAAGGGAGGTTGATGGTAAAAGCCTGGGATGTATGTGAGTGTGGAAGGTGATAAGGGATGTTGATGGTAAAAGCATGGGATGTATTTGAGTGTGGAAGGTGAGAAGGGAGGTTGATGGTAAAAGCCTGGGATGTATGGGATTGTGGAAGGTTGGAAGGGAGGTTGATGGTAAAATCCAAGGATGTGTGGGAGTGTGGAAAGTAGGGAAGGGAGGTTGATGGTAAAAGCCTGGGATGTATGGGAGTGTGGAAGGTGAGAAGGGAGGTTGATGTAAAAGCCTGGGATGTATGGGAGTGTGGATGATGAGAAGGGAGGTTGATGTAAAAGCCTGGGGTGTATGGGAGTGTGGATGGTGAGAAGGGAGGTTGATGGTAAAAGTCTGGGATGTATGGGATTGTGGAAGGTGAGAAGGGAGGTTGATGGTAAAAGCCTGGGATGTATGGGAGTGTGGAAACTGAGAGGGGAGGTTGATAGTAAAAGCCTAGGATGTTGATGGTAAAATCCTGGGATGTATGGGACTGTGGAAGGTGAGAAGGGAGGTTGATGGTAATCGCCTGGGATGTATGGGAGTGTTGAAGGAGGGAAGGTAGGTTGATGGTAAAAGCATGGGGTGTATGGGATTGTGGAAGGTGAGAAGGGAGGTTGATGGTAAAAGCCTGGGATGTATGGGAGTGTGGAAGATGACAGGGGAGGTTGATGGTGAGAGCCTGGGATGTATGGGAGTGTGGAAGGTAAGAATGGAGGTTGATGGTAAAGCCTGGGATGTATGGGACTGTGGAAGATGAGAGGGGAGGTTGATGGTAAAAGCCTGGGATGTATGTGAGTGTGGAAGGTGAGAAGGGAGGTTGATGGTAAAAGCCTGGGGTGTATGGGAGTGTGGAAGTTGAGAAGGGAGGTTGATGGTAAAAGCCTGGGATGTATGGAAGTGTGGAAGGTTGGAAGGGAGGTTGATGGTAAAATCCAAGGATGTATGGGAGTGGGAAGGTGAGAAGGGAGGTTGATGGTAAAAGCCTGGGATGTATGGGACTGTGGAAGGTGAGAAGGGAGGTTGATGTAAAAGCCTGAGATGTATGGGAGTGTGGATGATGAGAAGGGAGGTTGATGTAAAAGCCTGGGATGTATGGGAGTGTGGATGGTGAGAAGGGAGATTGATGGTAAAAGCCTGGGATGTATGGGACTGTGGAAAATGAGAGGGGAGGTTGATGGTAAAAGCCTGGGATGTATGTGAGTGTGGAAGGTGAGAAGGGAGGTTGATGGTAAAAGCCTGGGGTGTATGGGAGTGTGGAAGTTGAGAAGGGAGGTTGATGGTAAAAGGCTGGGATGTATGGGAGTGTGGAAGGTTGGAAGGAGGTTGATGGTAAAATCCAAGGATGTATGGGAGTGGGAAGGTGAGAAGGGAGGTTGATGGTAAAAGCCTGGGATGTATGGGAGTGTGGAAGGTGAGAAGGGAGGTTGATGTAAAAGCCTGGGATGTATGGGAGTGTGGATGATGAGAAGGGAGGTTGATGTAAAAGCCTGGGATGTATGGGAGTGTAGATGGTGAGAAGGTAGGTTGATGGTAAAAGTCTGGGATGTATGGGATTGTGGAAGGTGAGAAGGGAGGTTGATGGTAAAAGCCTGGGATGTAAGTGAGTGTGGAAGGTTGGAAGGGAGGTTGATGGTAAAAGCCTGGGATGTATGGGACTGTGGAAGATGAGAGGGGAGGTTGATGGTAAAAGCCTGGGATGTATGTGAGTGTGGAAGTTGAGAAGGGAGGTTGATGGTAAAAGCCTGGGGTGTATGGGAGTGTGGAATTTGAGAAGGGAGGTTGATGGTAAAAGCCTGGGATGTATGGGAGTGTGGAAGGTTGGAAGGGAGGTTGATGGTAAAATCCAAGGATGTATGGGAGTGGGAAGGTGAGAAGGGAGGTTGATGGTAAAACTCTGGGATGTATGGGAGTGTGGAAGGTGAGAAGGGAGGTTGATGTAAAAGCCTGGGATGTATGGGAGTGTGGATGATGAGAAGGGAGGTTCATGTAAAAGCATGGGATGTATGGGAGTGTGGATGGTGAGAAGGAGGTTGATGGTAAAAGCCTGGGATGTATGTGAGTGTGGAAGGTGAGAAGGGAGGTTGATGGTAAAAGCCTGGGGTGTATGGGAGTGTGGAATTTGAGAAGGGAGGTTGATGGTAAAAGCCTGGGATGTATGGGAGTGTGGAAGGTTGGAAGGGAGGTTGATGGTAAAATCCAAGGATGTATGGGAGTGGGAAGGTGAGAAGGGAGGTTGATGGTAAAACTCTGGGATGTATGGGAGTGTGGAAGGTGAGAAGGGAGGTTGATGTAAAAGCCTGGGATGTATGGGAGTATGGATGATGAGAAGGGAGGTTGATGTAAAAGCCTGGGATGTATGGGAGTGTGGAAGGTGAGAAGCGATGTTGATGGTAAAAGCATGGGATGTATGGGAGTGTGGAAGGTGAGAAGGGAGGTTGATGTAAAAGCCTGGGATGTATGGGAGTGTGGAAACTGAGAGGGGAGGGTGATGGTAAAGCCTGGGAGGTTGATGGTAAAAGCCTGGGATGTATGGGATTGTGGAAGGTGAGAAGGGAGGTTGATGGTAAACGCCTGGGATGTATGGGAGTGTTGAAGGAGGGAAGGTAGGTTGATGGTAAAAGCATGGGGTGTATGGGATTGTGGAAGGTGAGAAGGGAGGTTGATGGTAAAAGCCTGGGATGTATGGGAGTGTGGAAGATGACAGGGGAGGTTGATGGTGAGAGCCTGGGATGTATGGGAGTGTGGAAGGTAAGAATGGAGGTTGATGGTAAAGCCTGGGATGTATGGGACTGTGGAAGATGAGAGGGAGGTTGATGGTAAAAGCCTGGGATGTATGTGAGTGTGGAAGGTGAGAAGGGAGGTTGATGGTAAAAGCCTGGGGTGTATGGGAGTGTGGAAGTTGAGAAGGGAGGTTGATGGTAAAAGCCTGGGATGTATGGAAGTGTGGAAGGTTGGAAGGGAGGTTGATGGTAAAATCCAAGGATGTATGGGAGTGGGAAGGTGAGAAGGGAGGTTGATGGTAAAAGCCTGGGATGTATGGGACTGTGGAAGGTGAGAAGGGAGGTTGATGTAAAAGCCTGAGATGTATGGGAGTGTGGATGATGAGAAGGGAGGTTGATGTAAAAGCCTGGGATGTATGGGAGTGTGGATGGTGAGAAGGAGATTGATGGTAAAAGCCTGGGATGTATGGGACTGTGGAAAATGAGAGGGGAGGTTGATGGTAAAAGCCTGGGATGTATGTGAGTGTGGAAGGTGAGAAGGGAGGTTGATTGTAAAAGCCTGGGGTGTATGGGAGTGTGGAAGGTGAGAAGGGAGGTTGATGGTAAAAGGCTGGGATGTATGGGAGTGTGGAAGGTTGGAAGGAGGTTGATGGTAAAATCCAAGGATGTATGGAGTGGGAAGGTGAGAAGGGAGGTTGATGGTAAAAGCCTGGGATGTATGGGAGTGTGGAAGGTGAGAAGGGGAGGTTGATGTAAAAGCCTGGGATGTATGGGAGTGTGGATGATGAGAAGGGAGGTTGATGTAAAAGCCTGGGATGTATGGGAGTGTAGATGGTGAGAAGGTAGGTTGATGGTAAAAGTCTGGAATGTATGGGATTGTGGAAGGTGAGAAGGGAGGTTGATGGTAAAAGCCTGGGATGTAAGTGAGTGTGGAAGGTTGGAAGGGAGGTTGATGGTAAAAGCCTGGGATGTATGGGAGTGTGGAAGATGAGAGGGGAGGTTGATGGTAAAAGCCTGGGATGTATGTGAGTGTGGAAGTTGAGAAGGGAGGTTGATGGTAAAAGCCTGGGGTGTATGGGAGTGTGGAATTTGAGAAGGAGGTTGATGGTAAAAGCCTGGGATGTATGGGAGTGTGGAAGGTTGAAGGGAGGTTGATGGTAAAATCCAAGGATGTATGGGAGTGGGAAGGTGAGAAGGGAGGTTGATGGTAAAACTCTGGGATGTATGGGAGTGTGGAAGGTGAGAAGGAGGTTGATGTAAAAGCCTGGGATGTATGGGAGTGTGGATGATGAGAAGGGAGGTTGATGTAAAAGCCTGGGATGTATGGGAGTGTGGAAGGTGAGAAGGGAGGTTGATGGTAAAAGCCTGGGATGTATGTGAGTGTGGAAGGTGAGAAGGGAGGTTGATGGTAAAAGCCTGGGGTGTATGGGAGTGTGGAATTTGAGAAGGGAGGTTGATGGTAAAAGCCTGGGATGTATGGGAGTGTGGAAGGTTGGAAGGGAGGTTGATGGTAAAATCCAAGGATGTATGGGAGTGTGGAAGGTGAGAAGGGAGGTTGATGGTAAAACTCTGGGATGTATGGGAGTGTGGAAGGTGAGAAGGGAGGTTGATGTAAAAGCCTGAGATGTATGGGAGTGTGGATGATGAGAAGGGAGGTTGATGTAAAAGCCTGGGATGTATGGGAGTGTGGATGGTGAGAAGGGAGATTGATGGTAAAAGCCTGGGATGTATGGGACTGTGGAAAATGAGAAGGGAGGTTGATGGTAAAAGCCTGGGATGTATGTGAGTGTGGAAGGTGAGAAGGAGGTTGATGGTAAAAGCCTGGGGTGTATGGGAGTGGGAAGGTGAGAAGGAGGTTGATGGTAAAAGCCTGGGATGTATGTGGAAGTGGAAGGGAGGTTGATGTAAAAGCCTGGGATGTATGGGAGTGTGAGGGAGTGGGGTGGAAGTGAGAAGGGAGGTTGATGTAAAAGCCTGGGATGTATGGGAGTGGAGATGAGAAGGAGGTTGATGGTAAAAGCCTGGGGTGTATGGGAGTGTGGATCGTGAGAAGGGAGGTTGATGGTAAAAGTCTGGGATGTATGGGATTGTGGAAGGTGAGAAGGGAGGTTGATGGTAAAAGCCTGGGATGTAAGTGAGTGTGGAAGGTTGGAAGGGAGGTTGATGGTAAAAGCCTGGGTATGTAGTGGGATGTGGAAGGTGAGAAGGGAGGTTGATGGTAAAAGCCTGGGATGTATGTGAGTGTGGAAGTTGAGAAGGAGGTTGATGGTAAAAGCCTGGGGTGTATGGGAGTGTGGAATTTGAGAAGGGAGGTTGATGGTAAAAGCCTGGGATGTATGGGAGTGTGGAAGGTTGGAAGGAGGTTGATGGTAAAATCCAAGGATGTATGGGAGTGGGAAGGTGAGAAGGGAGGTTGATGGTAAAACTCTGGGATGTATGGGAGTGTGGAAGGTGAGAAGGGAGGTTGATGTAAAAGCCTGGGATGTATGGGAGTGTGGATGATGAGAAGGGAGGTTCATGTAAAAGCATGGGATGTATGGGAGTGTGGATGGTGAGAAGGGAGGTTGATGGTAAAAGCCTGGGATGTATGTGAGTGTGGAAGGTGAGAAGGGAGGTTGATGGTAAAAGCCTGGGGTGTATGGGAGTGTGGAAGTTGAGAAGGGAGGTTGATGGTAAAAGCCTGGGATGTATGAGAGTGTGGAAGGTTGGAAGGGAGGTTGATGGTAAAATCCAAGGATGTGTGGGAGTGTGGAAGGTTAGAAGGGAGGTTGATGGTAAAAGCCTGGGATGTATGTGAGTGTGGACGGTGAGAAGGGAGGTTGATGTAAAAGCCTGGGATGTATGGAGTGTTGATGATGAGAAGGGAGGTTGATGTAAAAGCCTGGGATGTATGGGAGTGTGGATGGTGAGAAGGGAGGTTGATGGTAAAAGTCTGGGATGTATGTGAGTGTGGAATGTGAGAATGGAGGTTGATGGTAAAAGCCTGGGATGTATGGGAGTGTGGAAGGTTGGAAGGTTGGAAGGGAGGTTGATGGTAAAAGCCTGGGATGTATGGGAGTGTGGAAGGTGAGAAGGGAGGTTGATGGTAAAAGCCTGGGATGTATGGGACTGTGGAAAATGAGAGGGGAGGTTGATGGTAAAAGCCTGGGATGTATGTGAGTGTGGAAGGTGAGAAGGGAGGTTGATGGTAAAAGCCTGGGGTGTATGGGAGTGTGGAAGGTGAGAAGGGAGGTTGATGGTAAAAGCCTGGGATGTATGGGAGTGTGGAAGGTTGGAAGGGAGGTTGATGGTCAAATCCAAGGATGGGTGGGAGTGTGGAAGGTGAGAAGGGAGGTTGATGGTAAAAGCCTGGGATGTATGGGAGTGTGGAAGGTGAGAAGGGAGGTTGATGGTAAAAGCCTGGGATGTATGGGAGTGTGGATGGTGAGAAGGGAGGTTGATGTAAAAGCCTGGGGTGTATGGGAGTGTGGATGGTGAGAAGGGAGGTTGATGGTAAAAGTCTGGGATGTATGGGATTGTGGAAGGTGAGAAGGGAGGTTGATGGTAAAAGCCTGGGATGTAAGTGAGTGTGGAAGGTTGGAAGGGAGGTTGATGGTAAAAGCCTGGTATGTATGGGACTGTGGAAGATGAGAGGGGAGGTTGATGGTAAAAGCCTGGGATGTATGTGAGTGTGGAAGTTGAGAAGGAGGTTGATGGTAAAAGCCTGGGGTGTATGGGAGTGTGGAAGTTGAGAAGGGAGGTTGATGGTAAAAGCCTGGGATGTATGGGAGGTGGAAGGTTGGAAGGGAGGTTGATGGTAAAATCCAAGGATGTATGGGAGTGTGGAAGGTGAGAAGGAGGTTGATGGTAAAACCCTGGGATGTATGGGAGTGTGGAAGGTGAGAAGGGAGGTTGATGTAAAAGCCTGGGATGTATGGGAGTGTGGATGATGAGAAGGAGGTTCATGTAAAAGCCTGGGATGTATGGGAGTGTGGATGGTGAGAAGGGAGGTTGATGGTAAAAGCCTGGGATGTATGGGACTCTAGAAGGTGAGAAGGGAGGTTGTTGGTAAAAGCCTGGGATGTATGGGAGTGTTGAAGATGACAACGGAGGTTGATGGTAAAAAGCCTGGGATGTATGGGAGTGTGGATGGTGAGAAAGGAGGGTGATGGTAAAAGCCTTGGATGTATGGGAGTGTGGAAGGTTAGAAGGAGGTTGATGGTAAAAGCCTGGGATGTATGTGAGTGTGGAAGGTGAGAAGGGAGGTTGATGGTAAAAGCCTGGGATGTATGGAGTGTGGATGATGAGAAGGGAGGTTGATGTAAAAGCCTGGGATGTATGGGAGTGTGGAAGGTGAGAAGGGAGGTTGATGGTAAAAGTCTGGGATGTATGTGAGTGTGGAAGGTGAGAATGGAGGTTGATGGTAAAAGCCTGGGATGTATGGGAGTGTGGAAGGTTGGAAGGTTGGAAGGGAGGTTGATGGTAAAAGCCTGGGATGTATGGGAGTGTGGAAGGTGAGAAGGGAGGTTGATGGTAAAAGCCTGGGATGTATGGGAGTGTGGAAGGTTGGAAGGGAGGTTGATGGTAAAAGCCTGGGATGTATGTGAGTGTGGAAGGTGATAAGGGATGTTGATGGTAAAAGCATGGGATGTATGGGAGTGTGGAAGGTGAGAAGGGAGGTTGATGGTAAAAGCCTGGGATGTATGGGAGTGTGGAAGGTGAGAAGGAGGTTGATGGTAAAAGCCTGGGATGTATGGGAGTGTGGAAGGTTGGAAGGGAGTTTGATGGTAAAAGCCTGGGATGTATGTGAGTGTGGAAGGTGATAAGGGATGTTGATGGTAAAAGCCTGGGATGTAAGTGAGTGTGGAAGGTTGGAAGGGAGGTTGATGGTAAAAGCCTGGTATGTATGGGACTGTGGAAGATGAGAGGGGAGGTTGATGGTAAAAGCCTGGGATGTATGTGAGTGTGGAAGGTGAGAAGGGAGGTTGATGGTAAAAGCCTGGGGATGTATGGGAGTGTGGAAGTTTGAGAAGGGAGGTTGATGGTAAAAGCCTGGGATGTATGGGAGTGTGGAAGGTTGGAAGGGAGGTTGATGGTAAAACCAAGGATGTATGGGAGTGTGGAAGGTGAGAAGGGAGGTTGATGGTAAAAACTGGGATGTATGGGAGTGTGGAAGGTGAGAAGGGAGGTTGATGTAAAAGCCTGGGATGTATGGGAGTGTGGATGATGAGAAGGAGGTTGATGTAAAAGCACTGGGATGTATGGGAGTGTGGAAGGTGAGAAGGAGGTTGATGGTAAAAGCCTGGGATGTATGTGAGTGTGGAAGGTGAGAAGGGAGGTTGATGGTAAAAGCCTGGGGATGTATGGGAGTGTGGAAGTTGAGAAGGGAGGTTGATGGTAAAAGCCTGGGATGTATGGGAGTGTGGAAGGTTGGAAGGAGGTTGATGGTAAAAGCCATGGATGTGTGGGAGTGTGGAAGGTGAGAAGGGAGGTTGATGGTAAAAGCCTGGGATGTATGTGAGTGTGGATGGTGAGAAGGGAGGTTGATGGTAAAAGCCTGGGATGTATGGAGTGTTGATGATGAGAAGGAGGTTGATGGTAAAAGCCTGGGATGTATGGGAGTGTGGATGGTGAGAAGGGAGGTTGATGGTAAAAGTCTGGGATGTATGTGAGTGTGGAAGGTGAGAAGGGAGGTTGATGGTAAAAGCCTGGGATGTGAGTGTGGGAGGGTGGAAGGTGGGAAGGGAGGTTGATGGTAAAAGCCTGGGATGTATGGGAGTGTGGAAGGTGAGAAGGGAGGTTGATGGTAAAAGCCTGGGATGTATGGGAGTGTGGAAGGTTGGAAGGAGGTTGATGGTAAAAGCCTGGGATGTATGTGAGTGTGGAAGGTGATAAGGGATGTTGATGGTAAAAGCATGGGATGTATGGGAGTGTGGAAGGTGAGAAGGGAGGTTGATGGTAAAAGCCTGGGATGTATGGGAGTGTGGAAGGTGAGAAGGGAGGTTGATGGTAAAAGCCTGGGATGTATGTGAGTGTGGAAGATGAGAGGGGAGGTTGATGGTAAAAGCATGGGATGTATGGGAGTGTGGAAGGTGAGAATGGAGGTTGATGGTAAAAGCCTGGGATGTATGGGACTGTGGAAGATGAGAGGGGAGGTTGATGGTAAAAGCCTGGGATGTATGTGAGTGTGGAAGGTGATAAGGGATGTTGATGGTAAAAGCATGGGATGTATGGGAGTGTGGAAGGTGAGAAGTGAGGTTGATGGTAAAAGCCTGGGATGTATGGGATTGTGGAAGGTTAGAAGGGAGGTTGATGGTAAAAGCCTGGGATGTATGGGATTGTGGAAGGTTGGAAGGGAGGTTGATGGTAAAATCTGAGGATGTTTGGAAGTGTGGAAGGTGAGAAGGGATGTTGATGGTAAAAGCATGGGATGTATGGGAGTGTGGAAGGTAGGAAGGGAGGTTGATGGTAAAAGCCTGGGATGTATGTGAGTGTGGAAGGTTTGAATGGAGGTTGATATAAAAGCCTGGGATGTATGGGAGTGTGGATGGTGAGAAGGGAGGAGGATGGTAAAAGCCTGGGATGTATGGGAGTGTGGAAGGTGAGAAGGGAGGTTGATGGTAAAAGCCTGGGATGTATGGGAGTGTGGATGATGAGAAGGAGGTTGATGTAAAAGCCTGGGATGTATGGGAGTGTGGAAGGTGAGAAGGAGGTTGATGGTAAAAGCCTGGGATGTATGGGGATGTGGAAGGAGAAGGAGGTTGATGGTAAAGGCCTGGGATGTATGGGAGTGTGGAAGGTGAAGGAGGTTGATGGTAAAAGCCTGGGATGTATGGGAGTGTGGAAGGTTGGAAGGGAGGTTGATGGTAAAAGCCTGGGATGTATGTGAGTGTGGAAGGTGAGAAGGGAGGTTGATGTAAAAGCCTGGGATGTATGGGAGTGTGGATGATGAGAAGGGAGGTTGATGTAAAAGCCTGGGATGTATGGGAGTGTGGAAGGTTGGAAGGAGGTTGATGGTAAAAGCCTAGGGATGTATGGGAGTGTGGAAGGTGAGAAGGGAGGTTGATGGTAAAAGCCTGGGATGTATGGGAGTGTGGAAGGTGGGAAGGGAGCTTGATGGTAAAAGCCTGGGATGTATGGGAGTGTTGAAAATGACAACGGAGGTTGATGGTAAAAAGCCTGGGATGTATGGGAGTGTGGATGGTGAGAAGGGAGGTTGATGGTAAAAGCCTGGGATGTATGGGAGTGTGGAAGGTGAGAAGGGAGGTTGATGGTAAAAGCCTGGGATGTATGGGAGTGTGGAAGGTGAGAAGGGAGGTTGATGGTAAAAGCCTGGGATGTATGGGAGTGTGGAAGGTTAGAAGGGAGGTTGATGGTAAAAGCCTGGGATGTATGGGAGTGTGGAAGGTGAGAAGGGAGGTTGATGGTAAAAGCCTGGGATGTATGGGAGTGTGGAAGGTGAGAAGGGAGGTTGATGTAAAAGCCTGGGATGTATGGGAGTGTGGATGATGAGAAGGGAGGTTGATGTAAAAGCCTGGGATGTATGGGAGTGTGGAAACTGAGAGGGGAGGGTGATGGTAAAGCCTGGGATGTATGTGAGTGTGGAAGGTGAGAAGGGATGTTGATGGTAAAAGCATGGGATGTATGGGAGTGTGGAAGGTGAGAAGGAGGGTTGATGGAAAGCCTGGGATGTATGTGAGTGTGGAAGGTGAGAAGGGATGTTGATGGTTAAAGTCTGGGATGTATGGGAGTGTGGAAGGTGGGAAGGGAGGTTGATGGTAAAAGCCTGGGATCTATGGGAGTAAGGAAGGTGAGAATGGAGGTTGATGGTAAAAACCTGGGATGTATGGGAGTGTGGAAGGTGAGAAGCGATGTTGATGGTAAAAGCATGGGATGTATGGGAGTGTGGAAGGTGAGAAGGGAGGTTGATGTAAAACGCTGGGATGTATGGGAGTGTGGAAGGTGAGAAGGGAGGTTGATGGTAAAAGCCTGGGATGTATGGGAGTGTGGAAGGTGGAAGGATGATGAAAGAAGGGATGGTGGGATGTGTGGAAGGTGAGAAGGGAGGTTGATGGTAAAAGCCTGGGATGTATGGGAGTGTGGAAGGTGAGAAGGGAGGTTGATGGTAAAAGCCTGGGATGTATGGGAGTGTGGAAGGTGAGAAGGAGGTTGATGGTAAAAGCCTGGGATGTATGGGAGTGTGGAAGGTTGGAAGGAGGTTGATGGTAAAAGCCTGGGATGTATGGGAGTGTGGAAGGTGAGAAGGGAGGTTGATGGTAAAAGCCTGGGATGTATGGGAGTGTGGAAGGTTGAGAAGGAGGTTGATGGTAAAAGCCTGGGATGTATGGGAGTGTGGAAGGTGAGAAGGGAGGTTGATGGTAAAAGCCTGGGATGTATGGGAGTGTGGAAGGTGAGAAGGGAGGTTGATGGTAAAAGCCTGGGATGTATGGGAGAGTGGAGGTGAGAAGGGAGGTTGATGGTAAAAGCCTGGGATGTATGGGAGTGTGGATGGTGAGAAGGGAGGTTGATGGTAAAAGCCTGGGATGTATGGGAGGTGTGGAAGGTGAGAAGGGAGGTTGATGGTAAAAGCCTGGGATGTATGGGAGTGGAAGGTGGAAGGAGGTTGATGGTAAGCCTGGGATGTATGGGAGTGTGGAAGGTGAAGGGAGGTTGATGGTAAAAGCCTGGGATGTATGGGAGTGTGGAAGGTGAGAAGGGAGGTTGATGGTAAAAGCCTGGGATGTATGGGAGTGTGGAAGGTTGGAAGGGAGGTTGATGGTAAAAGCCTGGGATGTATGGGAGTGTGGAAGGTGAGAAGGGAGGTTGATGGTAAAAGCCTGGGATGTATGGGAGTGTGGAAGGTGAGAAGGAGGTTGATGGTAAAAGCCTGGGATGTATGGGAGTGTGGAAGGTGAGAAGGAGGTTGATGGTAAAAGCCTGGGATGTATGGGAGTGTGGAAGGTGAGAAGGGAGGTTGATGGTAAAAGCCTGGGATGTATGGGAGTGTGGAAGGTGAGAAGGGAGGTTGATGGTAAAAGCCTGGGATGTATGGGAGTGTGGAAGGTGAGAGAGGGAGGTTGATGGTAAAAGCCTGGGATGTATGGGAGTGTGGAAGGTGAGAAGGAGGTTGATGGTAAAAGCCTGGGATGTATGGGAGTGTGGAAGGTGAGAAGGAGGTTGATGGTAAAAGCCTGGGATGTATGGGAGTGTGGAAGGTGAGAAGGGAGGTTGATGGTAAAAGCCTGGGATGTATGGGATTGTGGAAGGTTGGAAGGAGGTTGATGGTAAAATCCCTGGGATGTATGGGAGTGTGGAAGGTGAGAAGGGAGGTTGATGGTAAAAGCCTGGGATGTATGGGAGTGGAAGGTGGATAGTGGAGGTTGATGGTAAAAGCCTGGGATGTATGGGAGTGTGGAAGGTGAGAGGAGGTTGATGGTAAAAGCCTGGGATGTATGGGAGTGTGGAAGGTGAGAAGGAGGTTGATGGTAAAAGCCTGGGATGTATGGGAGTGTGGAAGGTGAGAAGGAGGTTGATGTTAAAAGCCTGGGATGTATGGGAGTGTGGAAGGTGAGAAGGGAGGTTGATGGTAAAAGCCTGGGATGTATGGGAGTGTGGAAGGTGGGAAGGGAGGTTGATGGTAAAAGCCTGGGATGTATGTGAGTGTGGAAGGTGAGAAGGGAGGTTGATGGTAAAAGCCTGGGATGTATGGGAGTGTGGAAGGTGAGAAGGGAGGTTGATGGTAAAAGCCTGGGATGTATGTGAGTGTGGAAGGTGATAAGGGATGTTGAAGGTAAACGCATGGGATGTATGGGAGTGTGGAAGGTGAGAAGGGAGGTTGATGGTAAAAGCCTGGGATGTATGGGATTGTGGAAGGTTGGAAGGGAGGTTGATGGTAAAATCCAAGGATGTGTGGGAGTGTGGAAGGTGAGAAGGGAGGTTGATGGTAAAAGCCTGGGATGTATGGGAGTGTGGAAGGTTGGAAGGGAGGTTGATGGTAAAAGCCTGGGATGTATGGGAGTGTGGAAGGTGAGAAGGGAGGTTGATGGTAAAAGCCTGGGATGTATGGGAGTGTGGAAGGTGAGAAGGGAGGTTGATGGTAAAAGCCTGGGATGTATGGGAGTGTGGAAGGTGAGAAGGGAGGTTGATGGTAAAAGCCTGGGATGTATGGGAGTGTGGAAGGTTGGAAGGGAGGTTGATGGTAAAAGCCTGGGATGTATGTGAGTGTGGAAGGTGAGAAGGAGGTTGATGGTAAAAGCCTGGGATGTATGGGAGTGTGGAAGGGTGAGAAGGGAGGTTGATGGTAAAAGCCTGGGATGTATGGGAGTGTGGAAGGTTGGAAGGGAGGTTGATGGTAAAAGCCTGGGATGTATGGGAGTGTGGAAACTGGGAGGGGAGGTTGATGGTAAAAGCCTGGGATGTATGGGAGTGTGGAAGGTTGGAAGGGAGGTTGATCGTAAAAGCCTGGGATGTATGTGAGTGTGGAAGGTGAGAAGGGAGGTTGATGGTAAAAGCCTGGGATGTATGGGAGTGTGGAAGGTGAGAAGGGAGGTTGATGGTAAAAGCCTGGGATGTATGGGAGTGTGGAAGGTTGGAAGGGAGGTTGATGGTAAAATCCAAGGATGTGTGGGAGTGTGGAAGGTGAGAAGGGAGGTTGATGGTAAAAGCCTGGGATGTATGGGAGTGTGGAAGGTTGGAAGGTTGGAAGGGAGGTTGATGGTAAAAGACTGGGATGTATGGGAGTGTGGAAACTGGGAGGGGAGGTTGATGGTAAAAGCCTGGGATGTATGGGAGTGTGGAAGGTTGAGAAGGAGGTTGATGGTAAAAGCCTGGGATGTATGGGAGTGTGGAAGGTGAGAAGGAGGTTGATGGTAAAAGCCTGGGATGTATGGGAGTGTGGAAGGTTGAGAAGGGAGGTTGATGGTAAAAGCCTGGGATGTATGGGAGTGTGGAAGGTGAGAAGGGAGGTTGATGGTAAAAGCCCGGGATGTATGGGAGTGTGGATGGTGAGAAGGGAGGTTGATGGTAAAAGCCTGGGATGTATGGGAGTGTGGAAGGTGAGAAGGGAGGTTGATGGTAAAAGCCTGGGATGTATGGGAGTGTGGAAGGTGAGAAGGGAGGTTGATGGTAAAAGCCTGGGATGTATGGGAGTGTGGAAGGTGAGAAGGAGGTTGATGGTAAAAGCCTGGGATGTATGGGAGTGTGGAAGGTGAGAAGGGAGGTTGATGGTAAAAGCCTGGGATGTATGGGAGTGTGGAAGGTGAGAAAGGAGGTAGATGGTAAATGCCTGGGATTTATGGGAGTGTGGAAGGTGAGAAGGGAGGTTGATGGTAAATGCCTGGGATGTATGGGAGTGTGGAAGGTGAGAAGGGAGGTTGATGGTAAAAGCCTGGGATGTATGGGAGTGTGGAAGGTGGGAAGGGAGGTTGATGGTAAAAGCCTGGGATGTATGGGAGTGTGGAAGGTGAGAAGGGAGGTTGATGGTAAAAGCCTGGGATGTATGGGAGTGTGGAAGGTGAGAAGGGAGGTTGATGGTAAAAGCCTGGGATGTATGGGAGTGTGGAAGGTGAGAAGGAGGTTGATGGTAAAAGCCTGGGATGTATGGGAGTGTGGAAGGTGAGAAGGGATGTTGATGGTAAAAGCCTGGGATGTATGGGAGTGTGGAAGGTGAGAAGGGAGGTTGATGGTAAAAGCCTGGGATGTATGGGAGTGTTGAAGGTTAGAAGGGAGGTTGATGGTAAAATCCTGGGATGTATGTGAGAGTGGAAGGTAGGATTGGAGGTTGATATAAAAGCCTGGGATGTATGGGAGTGTGGATGGTGAGAAGGGAGGTTGATGGTAAAAGCCTGGGATGTATGGGAGTGTGGAAGGTTGGAAGGGAGGTTGATGGTAAAATCCTGGGATGTATGGGAGTGTGGAAGGTAGGATTGGAGGTTGATATAAAAGCCTGGGATGTATGGGAGTGTGGATGGTGAGAAGGGAGGTTGATGGTAAAAGCCTGGGATGTATGGGAGTGTGGAAGGTTGGAAGGTTGGAAGGGAGGTTGATGGTAAAAGACTGGGATGTATGGGAGTGTGGAAACTGGGAGGGGAGGTTGATGGTAAAAGCCTGGGATGTATGGGAGTGTGGAAGGTGGGAAGGGAGGTTGATGGTAAAAGCCTGGGATGTATGGGAGTGTGGAAGGTGAGAAGGGAGGTTGATGGTAAAAGCCTGGGATGTATGGGAGTGTGGAAGGTGAGAAGGAGGTTGATGGTAAAAGCCTGGGATGTATGGAGTGTGGAGGTGAGAAGGAGGTTGATGGTAAAAGCCTGGGATGTATGGGAGTGTGGAAGGTGAGAAGGGAGGTTGATGGTAAAAGCCTGGGATGTATGGGAGTGTGGAAGGTGAGAAGGGAGGTTGATGGTAAAAGCCTGGGATGTATGGGAGTGTGGAAGGTGAGAAGGGAGGTTGATGGTAAAAGCCTGGGATGTATGGGAGTGTGGAAGGTGAGAAGGGAGGTTGATGGTAAAAGCCTGGGATGTATGGGAGTGTGGAAGGTTGGAAGGGAGGTTGATGGTAAAATCCAAGGATGTGTGGGAGTGTGGAAGGTGAGAAGGGATGTTGATGGTAAAAGCATGGGATGTATGGGAGTGTGGAAGGTAGGAAGGAGGTTGATGGTAAAAGCCTGGGATGTATGTGAGTGTGGAAGGTGAGAAGGGAGGTTGATGGTAAAAGCCTGGGATGTATGGGAGTGTGGATGGTGAGAAGGGAGGTTGATGGTAAAAGCCTGGGATGTATGGGAGTGTGGAAGGTGAGAAGGGAGGTTGATGGTAAAAGCAGGATGTATGGGATGTGGAAGGTGAGAAGGAGGTTGATGGTAAAAGCCTGGGATGTATGGGAGTGTGGAAGATGACAACGGAGGTTGATGGTAAAAAGCCTGGGATGTATGGGAGTGTGGAAGGTGAGAAAGGAGGGTGATGGTAAAAGCCTTGGATGTATGGGAGTGTGGAAGATGAGAGGGGAGGTTGGTGGTAAAAGCCTGGCATGTTGATGGTTAAAGCCTGGGATGTATGGGAGTGTGGAAGGTGAGAAGCGATGTTGATGGTAAATGCATGGGATGTATGGGAGTGTGGAAACAGAGGGGAGGTTGATGGTAAAAGCCTGGGATGTATTGGAGTGTGGAAGGTAGGAAGGGAGGTTGATGGTAAATGCCTGGTATGTATGGGAGTGTGGAAGGTGAGAAGGGATGTTGATGGTTAAAGTCTGGGATGTATGGGAGTGTGGAAGGTGGGAAGGGAGGTTGATGGTAAAAGCCTGGGATGTGGATGTGGAAGGTGATAAGGGATGTTGATGGTAAAAGCCTGGATGGAAGGTAGAAGCGAGGTTGATGGTAAAAGCCTGGGATGTATGGGAGTGTGGAAGGTGAGAAGGAGGTTGATGGTAAAAGCCTGGGATGTATGTGAGTGTGGAAGGTGAGAAGGAGGTTGATGGTAAAAGCCTGGGATGTATGGGAGTGTGGAAGGTGAGGAGGGAGTGTTGTTGGTAAAAGCCTGGGATGTATGGGACTTCGGAAGGTGAGAAGGGATGTTGATGGTAAAAGCCTGGGATGTATGGGAGTGTGGAAGGTGAGAAGGGAGTTTGATGGTGCAAGCCGGGGATATATGGGAGTGTGGAAGTTGGGAAGGGAGGTTGATTGTAAAAGCCTGGGATGTATGGGAGTGTGGAAGGTGGGAAGGGAGTTTGATGGTAAAAGCCTGGATGTATGGGAGTGTGGAAGGTGAGAAGGGAGGTTGATGGTTAAAGCCTGGGATGTATGGGAGTGTGGAAGGTGAGAAGGGAGGTTGATGGTAAACGCCTGGGATGTTGATGGTAAAAGCCTGGGATGTATGGGACTTCGGAAGTTGAGAAGTGAGGTTGATGGTTCAAGCCTGGGATATATGGGAGTGTGGAAGGTGGGAAGGGAGGTTGATGGTAAATTCATGGGATGTGTGGGAGTGTGGAAGGTGAGAAGGGAGGTTGATGGTAAATGCCTGGGATGTATGGGAGTTTGGAATTTGGAAAGGGAGGTTGATGGTAAATGCCTGGGATGTATGGGAGTGTGGAAGGTGAGACGGGAGGTTGGTGGTGCAAGCCTGGGATGTATGGGATTGTGGAAGGTGAGAAGGGAGGTTGATGGTAAAAGCCTGGGATGTATGGGAGTGTGGAAGATGAGAGGGGGGGTTGATGGTTAATGCCTGGGATGTTGATGGTAAAAGCCTGGGATGTATGGGACTGTGGAAGGTGAGAAGGGAGGTTGATGATAAAAGCCTGGGATGTATGGGAGTGTGGATGGTGAGAAGGGAGGTTGATGGTAAAAGCCTGGGATGTATGGGAGTGTGGAAGATGAAAGGGGAGGTTAATGGTAAAAGCCTGGGATGTTGATGGTAAAAGCCTGGGATTTATGGGAGTGTGGAAGGTGAGAAGGGAGGTTGATGGTGAAAGCCGTGGTATATATGGGAGTGTGGAAGGTGGGAAGGGAGATTGATGGTAAAAGCCTGGATGTATGGGAGTGTGGAAGGTGAGAAGGGAGGTTGATGGTAAATGCCTGGGATGTATGGGAGTGTGGAAGGTGAGAAGGGAGGTTGATGGTAAAAGCCTGGGATGTATGGGAGTGTGGAAGGTGAGAGGGGGGGTTGATGGTAAAAGCCTGGGATGTATGGGACTGTGGAAGGTGAGAAGGGAGGTTGATGGTAAATGCCTGGGATGAATGGGAGTGTGGAAGATGAAAGGGGAGGTTGATGGTAAAAGCCTGGGATGTTGATGGTAAAAGCCTGGGATTTATGGGAATGTGGAAGGTGAGAAGGGAGGTTGATGGTGAAAGCCTGGGATATATGGGAGTGTGGAAGGTGGGAAGGGAGGTTGATGGTAAAAGCCTGGATGTATGGGAGTGTGGAAGGTGAGAAGGGAGGTTGATGGTAAATGCCTGGGATGTATGGGAGTGTGGAAGTTGAGAAGGGAGGTTGATGGTAAAAGCCTTGCATGTATGTGAGTGTGGAAGGTGAGAAGGGAGGTTGATGGTAAATGCCTGGGATGTATGGGAGTGTGGAAGGTGAGAAGGGAGGTTAATGGTAAAAGTCTGGGATGTATGGGAGTGTGGAAGGTAGGAAAGGAGGTTGATGGTAAAATCCTAGGATGTATGGGAATGTGTGATTGTGCTGTCTGTTTTGTTCTGAAGGTTTAGGACTGCTTGTGGTATGTTTACAAAATCTGCTGTTGTTTTTGGATATGGTGCCAAACCAGTCTATTCGTTTGATTCCAAACTGTATGGTACTCATCAAACTGACACTTTGACGATAGTAGTTTTCCTTAGTTTGTATAGCAATGTATATGAATTCAGCAAATCCCTTAAGAGACACCATAGACCCATTCCTGTGTCTCAGCTGCAGAGTGGGAGTCAGTCAGTAGAGTAGCTCTGTGTGGTGGCAGACAGCCCATTACTTAGACCTGACTGGCCTGGCCGTGCTGTAGTACTAGACCTGGGGGGCAGAATGGAGCCCTTTCCACCTCTCCATCCCTCCATCCTTCTCTCCGTCCGTCACTCCATACCTCCAGGTACTGTTTGTGCCACTCAAACCACTCCATGGACTGCCACATCCAAAGAGCTGAGATCTGTTAGTAGTCAAGTGTTTTCCATTACAGGTTAGGTGTGCTCTCTCCATCTTTCCATGCAATTTCAGCCTTTTCCATTTGAAATGTTCTCTCTCTCTCTCTCTCTCATCATCTCTTAGACTTTCCATTGTTACTGTGTTCACATTCTTTACTTGTTGAGCTCAGCCATGCGTATTGATTTTCCTGTCGTGGGCATCTTGGCACAATCTGGAGTGGTACAGTGGTTCCTGCCGAGTCTGGGCACTCTGACTCACAGTTGGTTGAGAAGACAAGGAATGACTGTACTTTCTTTTTCAAAGAGCCACACTTTCTTTTCCTTTGAAATATTTATGCGATTATAGGAACAATAGAATGAGTCATACAAGTGCCCTCCACATCTCTGTTTCTTTCCCCTCTCTCCATTTCTCTTTCCCTCCTTCTCCTTCTGTTCCAGCCTCCCCATAGCCAGTCCATTTGTTTGTGTGAAGTGTGGAGAGTGCTCCGTGTGGTTCCGTGCTGTTATTGTAAAGTGTCACCATTCATTTCACACATCATTATCAGCATGGTGGTCATGTTGAATAGAGGGCACTCATTTGGCAGCTTCTATCCCTGCAGTCTACTCTAATTGATATCCACCCATTTATCTCTCCTTACTCTCCTCTTTCCTTCTGTCTTACTCCTTTTTCTCTCTACCTCTCTACCTCTCTACCTCTCTACCTCTCTACCTCTCTCTACCTCTCTACCTCTCTCTCCCCCACCCCCCCACCCCCACCCCACCTCCCCATTCCCCCACCCCCCCACCCTCCCCACCCTCCCCCACCTCCCCACCCCCCACCCTCCCCCACCCCTCTACCCTCTCTCCCACCTCTCTCCCACCCTCTCTACCTCCCCACCTCCCCACCCTCTCCCACCTCTCTCTCCCCCACCCCACCTCTCTACCTCCCACTCCACCCGCTCCTCTCCCTCCCCACCTCTCTTCTACCTCTCCCACCTCTCTACCTCTCTACCTCTCTACCTCTCTACCTCTCTACCTCTCTCACACACACACGCACACACACAAACAGGACATGTATTTCAGTCTGAATTTACTGATCATGTCTTGTAAGAAAATGCCATCTTTGTTGTCCCCATTAGGATAGTGACATTATCTGTTTGTGTGTGGATGGGCAGTAGACTGAGGCTGGAGACTGTCTGTCTGGGGAAGTTCCAACAGATTAGATTAGAGCAGAATACAACAATAATATCCCAAATAAAATACCATCAATCACATTTGTTATTGAACTCTTTGTGGTTCCTCATAAGTTGGAAAAACAAGAGATATTCAAGATTAAATGGTTTGGCTTTGTTTGCTCAATACATTTCAGTCTCATTTTACAGAGAAAATCTATTCCGCAGATGTCGTCTAAACGTCACTTTGATTCCTTTCAATATAACTACTCAAAATAAATCACAAACGTGATGAATGTCAAACTTCAGACTGGGCGTATGTCGCAAGAAAATGGCAATCATACAGATTACAAGATTTAAAAAAGACAGAACATTCTAATTCTCACCCCCCATCCATCCACTCATCCTTGCCCACCCTTGCCTCCCCTCTCATGCCTCCCCTGATCTCTCTTCCCTCTCCTTCCCTCTCCTTCCTTCTCCCATTTCTCCACTCCCCTGTCCCAGTGAGTAGCACCGTCAGATCAGAGGGATTAATGACTGTAGTGTAAAGAGAGTGTCACTCCACATGTCACAGTACCACAGCGAGGAGCTTGACACAGACTAGAGAGGGCCGTCATTTTCCTCACCAACTACCACAGGTCTAACACAGGTCTACCACAGCTTCTCCTCATCTGATTTTAGTACAGAGTTTTATCCTACAGGCAGACAGAACTACTGCCTTAATGCTATGTCTATACCCACAGAAGTACAATTGAAATCCTGCTTTTCGGGCCTGAAAACATTTGTTTGGCCATACAGAATGACAGAGAGGCACTCCTTGTAGCTGTATGTATTGAATAACCTCGAGCACAGCAGGAATCTTTTCTCCAGCTAAAAAGGGCAACCTTTGCCATTATTTAAAAGTTAGAGTCATAGTGCTCTTTTCAGATGCATCTACACAAACCTAACACGACTCCTGCTGCTCAAGTTTGAGGACAGTTATTTGCAGTACAGAGTGACAATGAGGTTGTCCCATGCAGGTGTGCAGGTAGAGTAGACTTACTGAGAGAGGCTGTTATTCAGCTGTTTGTCCTGCTGCTAGCTGGCTTAGCCTGTATTTGATGGCTGCCTATCGCCTCCCCAAATAATACAGTTGATTGTTTGGAGAAACGTCCATTGTTGAGGGGGATTTTGTATTTTGGTATTGTTATCGGTCTCCCTCTGTGTAAAACAGTGTTATTTTGAGATGGAGAATAGATTGACTGCAGTGTAGTATTTATAGTCTGATTACAAATGGCTGCTGTGTGTTTGCAGATGCAGCTTTCAGAGAGCTGGTAATTGAAACAGAAATGTTGTTTTCTAAATATTCAACATGATCGCCACTAGGCATTCCACTCCCTGGGACCTTGTATTCCCTGGGACATTTCAGTCTGTAACTAAAGAACAGTGAAGGCTATAGCACTAAATTCACAAAAGTTGTAATCAGGTTGTAACAAACCCATTTAGTTTGATGTCTTGCTTCTGTGGATAGGCCAATCCCAATGCAAAGCTAATGTACTGTATCATGATTTACCACCTACAGTATGTACTATGTTTTATTCCTTATAGATGGTGCTCTCTGAAGATCAAATATCTCGCTCTCTCTCTCTTTCTGTAGCAGGGTGATTTCAATAACTGGAATGAGTAAACAAACTTGATGCAGTTTTCTCATCTCTCGTCTCTCTGTGCTGGGTACTGTAGGAGAGCAGACCTGGGTTCAAATACGATTTCAGATATCTCAATTACTTTCACATCTTTTTTATTTGAAAAGACAAGTAGTTGAATATTGGAACGTATTTGGAAATACACTTGGAAAGTATTGGCATGTATTTGAAACTACGCAAATACATTGACTCAAATACACCCCCAGGTATTTGAAAATAGCATTTGAAATCAGTATTTGAAACTACTTTCAAATAGTAAGCTATTTACAGGAAATTATTAGAAAATCACTTTTAAAAACATCAAATAGAAGTAGTTTATGTACTAGCTTATACATTATTTAGACCTGAATGTGCAAACCGTGTGTGTGTGTGTGTGTGTGTGTGTGTGTGTGTGTGTGTGTGTGTGTGTGTGTGTGTGTGTGTGTGTGTGTGTGTGTGTGTGTGTGTTGCGTTTTTGCTTTTGAAGAAGCTGATTAATTATTGATGTTTCATTGGAGAGGAGAGGCTTACAGAGTGGAAGACACACACACACACACACACAGGAATGTTATCAGTGTTAAAAATATAAGTGTGTGTGTGTGTGTGTGTGTTGAGGCTGCATGTATTCCTAATTATAGAGTAAAGACAGGGTCAGATATAGTAGGGCAGGCTGGGACGGGGGCTCAGAGGGGTTATGTGTTAATTCTGTGTCAAGGCTGATGAGTCACAGCAACATCCAAATGCACAACCATGGTCAGGGCTGTTTCATTTACATTTACATTTTAGTCATTTAGCAGACGCTTTTATCCAGAGCGACTTACAGTTAGTGAGTGCATACATTTTTCACACTGTGACCTGTAGGAACTGCTGAATCGGTCCTCTCAAGGTTATGGTGAATCACGTTTTCAACAGCATTCTGATGGAGAGATCTACCTTCTCGTCTGTCATGAGTTACAGTATAGAATTGACCATACCATGATACAGAATGAGATTGTTTGTGTTGTTATTGTTTTTCCATGCATGCTCTAATTATATAGGCTATCGCTCTCATCATTCTGAAAATCCTGTGTTTACCTACCTGGCCCAGGAAAAGCCACCTACAGCCACTGTGTAACAATCAAACAAACGCCCTGGCAATGACTAAAGCAAATATTGGCTTTCTCTGCTGAGGAGGGCTGTGGTCCTGCACTCTGCTAAGGCAATAAAGCAGACAGTCATGAAGACGGATGGAGGTTATCTCCCTGGTCTGTCCGATGCAGGGCCAGATACAGGGCCCCCAGTGGGATTCACTTGGCCTCTCATTAGGAGCTGTAATGGTGTTTCTGAAAGCACACCTGCCTCAGCATGCTATAATCCCCACAGAGAGAGAGGGAGTGAGGGCGGGAGGGAGAGAGGAAGAGAGAGAGAGAGAAAGGGGGGGGAGACCACCGATACCGCTGTGTTTGTTTACTGTATTACAAAATGATTGAACAGAACTTTGTTTTCGTTCTGCTATTGTTACACGTAACATGGACTATGTGTTTCAGTTCATGAATAGGACTAGAAGTTTTCCACAGACCACATGTCCTGACGTTTGTTTCCCTGGTTAGGTCAAGTGGTCCAGATAAACTATTCTTCCAATTCCTGACTGGAGTTGTACTTTATTCCATGTGGTGGTGACGTGCCATTTTGAGAAACCTGCTGTTTAAAGGCTGCTAATAATCATTTGCTGTTAGCTAAATGGCTCATGCATCACACTTTTAAGTGTCCTGTGCTGGGAGGAGGGAGAGCTGGCGATGACAGGCATTATCCTCCCTGCTGGGATTGATGTTAGAGCTCATCTCTGTTTGGGCTGTGGAGGATGCGGTACCTGGCATATGGCCCCCATCACAACTAATGAACACTGGAGAGATGGTTCAATTTAAAGCATGGTGGACACTACATGACTTTCAAAATCCTAACATTGCTGAGCATCACATTAAACGACCGTCTTTCCTGTAGTTTTTTTGTGTGTTGCCAACGTAGTGGTGCGCACACTAAACGATGTGGCACAGACGGGATCACACACTACAAGATTCTTCACTTAGTCGTGAGAATTCTCCATACCATACGGTCTTGCGAAATCAATGATGTGATTCGATTTAACGTAGCTACGAGCTGTGGCTCAAAGCAGCCTTATAAACGTTCAGTCATTCACGCTTGCCATACAGAGTTGAAATATCTAGCCAACATTTTGAATTGAATAACATTGCTTGTGAACTTCAGAGCTGTAACGATTTGACCCTTTGGTTGAAGGCAGCTCATCGCTCCTGCTCGAGAGTCTACACATTCTGGGTGATGCGAAACGACGTCATCTCGCTGGCTTCTTCTCTGGCGAGCTCTCATTGGCTATTGCTGATCACCGTTCTCAAAACTTGTCGTTGCATATCTCACACTACAAGTGCATTGCAGATTTTGTGCAAATAAAATCAAACCTGTTTGAAAATATTGTGACGTCTGGGATGCTCAAAGACGAGATCCGTAGCCCTCAGATTGCGTCTTTTGACCCACTCACATTAAACGGTGACAGCCGCGCGCCCCGACTAGGCAACAACATGGGGATTTTGTCTCCGATCTCAAAAACTTGTCTGGGACAGCTAAATCGTGCTCAACATTGTGTAGTGTACACCCAGCTTTATGTGCATGAAAAAACACCCTCCGCCACATTTACACAAACATAGAGGTATTTCAGAAGCCGAAGATGTAGCATACTTTGTGCCCAAGCCATGTGCGTTTTATAGGTTCAGTTTGACTGTGAAACTAGGCATACTGTACATAAGACCTATTTTCTGCAAGAGCAACCCATACGTCAGTCCAATGATATCACTTTGCAGCTCGTGTCCAGGAACGTGTACAATTCCAGTCGCTGCCATATTCTCATCTTTAAAAGGTTTGAACTGGCAAGCGTGAAATGGCTTTGCACGAGAGGCAGGACATAGAATAATTCATGTTGTTTTACACATTGTATATTTATGGGTCTATAGCTGAGAGGCTGTGGCTCATGCAAATATGCATCAGGCCTGATGGCACTAGCTGGCACAGTGACTTGTCAGGCATAACCACTTTGTAGAGAGGGAACTGTCAGATGTGATAGTTTAGATAGTAGTTTTTCCTCACATCTATTTATTAAGACTGTGACTGATTCATCAGTTCTGCTCGCTTGTGTTTGCATTTTATTGCCTATTCTATTACTGTAAACAGAATAGACTGAGATTGTGTACATGTGACTCTACTGGTGTTGTAGCACTTGGTTACTACATTTTTTCATTTACATTTTAGTCATTTAGCAGACGCTCGTATCCAGAGCGACTTACAGTTAGTGCATTCATCTTAAGATACAGTTGAAGTCGGAAGTTTACATACACTTAGGTTGAAGTCATTTAAACTTGTTTTTCAACCACTCCACACATTTCTTGTTAACAAACTATAGTTTTGGCAAGTCGGTTAGGACATCTACTTTGTGCATGACACAAGTAATCTTTCCAACAATTGTTTACAGCCAGATTATTTCACTTACAATTTTACAAGTTTACATACACTAAGTTGACTGTGCCTTTAAACAGCTTGGAAAATTCCAGAAAATGATGTCATGGCTTTAGAAGCTTCTGATAGGCTAATTGACATAATTTGAGTCAATTGGAGGTATACCTGTGGATATATTTCAAGGCCTACCTTCAAACGCAGTGCCTCTTTGCTTGACATCATGGGAAAATCAAAAGAAATCAGCCAAGACCCCAGAAAAAAAATGGTAGACCTCCACAAGTCTGGTTCATCCTTGGAAGCAATTTCCAAACGCCTGAAGGTACCACGTTCATCTGTACAACCAATAGTACGCAAGTATAAACACCATGGGACCACGCAGCCGTCATACCGCTCAGGAAGGAGACGCGTTCTGTCTCCTAGAGATGAACATACTTTGGTGCCAAAAGTGCAAATCAATCCCAGAACAACAGCAAAGGACCTTGAGAAGAGGAAACAGATTGAAAAGTATCTACAGTGGGGAAAAAAAGTATTTAGTCAGCCACCAATTGTGCAAGTCCTCCCACTTAAAAAGATGAGAGAGGCCTGTAATTTTCATCATAGGTACACATCAACTATGACAGACAAAATGAGATTTTTTTTCCCAGAAAATCACATTGTAGGATTTTTAATGAATTTATTTGCAAATGATGGTGGAAAATAAGTATTTGGTCACCTACAAACAAGCAAGATTTCTGGCTCTCACAGACCTGTAACTTCTTCTTTAAGAGGCTCCTCTGTCCTCCACTCGTTACCTGTATGTTGTTGTCTATTACAGTTGCAAATAGACAACAACATCTCATTCAATTTGGAATACAGAATGCGGTATAAACGTTGCTTGTCCTCATTCTGTCTGATTAGAAGTTGAATTTCAGAGTAAGACCATGAGATGGTGCTATGTGCCTCAATTAGGAGTAGTGGTATTAAAATAGAGGTAGGATTGCATCACAGCGCAGCACAGGAGTCAGGCTCCACTTTTGTCTTTGGAGATCTCATTGATCATGTTCAGGGACTTGTACATGCCAACTAGTTCATATGTTAACAGCAGTGTTCCTGTGACTCCTGATGGCATTGTAGTAACTGTACCATGGGCTGTTTCTGCACAGTTTCCCCCTCAATGTGCATAGCATTCAGCCCCAGGGTCTCTTGTCTAAATGAGGCTGGCTATTGGGGAATCTCACACTGCAGTTAGCAGGACCTGTTCCTCTCAGCATGTCCTCTCAAGGTGAAATGAGACGCTAGAAGCAGAGCAGAGTGGCACGGAGCAGCACCACGCATGAAGCATTCAATCTTTGTGCCATCAGAATGCATCACAGTCCCACCACAGACTGCACTGCAGCCAACTACAGAGAGAGCCTCTGCTATTTGGAAACTAAAAGTCAAGGAAGGACAGGTGTGTTGAGTTTAATCAGCCTGGTAGTCACTGTGATGTTCCTGAAGATTATGAGGCAACCATGGGCCTGGAGAGATGCAAGATCATCCCGAGACCAAAAGAGTTGTTGCTAGGGATATGACAAATGTACAATTGTTCTTAATGTTTAAAAAATCATAAAATTACGTGACTTCACAATTCAGATATTATCCTGCGTATGACCGCAGTTCAATCTACCGCAGGCCTGGCTACTTACCAGACAGTACTCACCTTACTGCTGTCCCCCACCCACTCAATGTGGTTCTCTGCTGTGTCCCTCTCCTCCATGTTCTCAGTGGTCAGTACATGGGACTTCATGTCCCACTGTTCATCAATGTGATGGCTCATTGCAGTGAAATATAACATTGTGTTCATAGACATCCAACAATCTGTTCTTAATGCCACGAATGGTGTTTGAGAGCTCGTGCTTTGTACTTGCAGAGCAATCATTGCACAATTTCTCCATCCAGGCTGTCACGGTTTTCCGACATGACATCTTGTAGTCTGGTTTAGATATGCCATCAGGGCAGTGAAAACGACATCCTCTACCATTGACAATGGCTGCATGTCAACTGCAATCATTTCCGTAATCAGCACTGTGATTTTCTCACTCCGTCCCTTATCACACTGCTGCCAGCAACGGTTTGGGTCTCACTGTGACTCCCTTTCAGATGGTTAAGCATTGCACCTGTACTGCCACTGTAGCTCAATTCCACCTTGTAATGTTTGCATATATTTCACCACCTTCTCATTTAACTTCGCAAAGTATTGCCATCCAGGATTTCGCAGCTGTCGCTTCCTTGTCTCAAGCTGTGCCATTTTTACAACGACGATGACATGTGGAGCACTTTATATCTGTGTAAATAATTTGAAAGATTCATATCTCCTCCTACTAACGTTACAGCATTGTTGCATTAGGTATTTGTTACATTTTTGGGTTAGGGATTTTTTCTAAACATTAACAATCTCAACGTTGACACCCCTAGTTGTTGCTCATCTTGTCATGGTTTAGATGAGTTGATTGTGAAGAGATGAATGAAGTATTGTAGTATTGGTCTTCTTCAGTACAAAAGAACATGGGTTGTAGCTGGGGGGGTGAGAACACACTGTCACGCCCTGGCTCTGGGGACACTTGTATGTTGAGCCAGGGTGTGAGTTTCATTTGTATTCTATGTGTTCTATTTCTATGTTGGCCAGTGTGGTTCTCAATCAGAGGCAACGAGTGTCAGCTGTGGCTGGTTGTCTCTGATTGGGAACCACATTTAAACAGGCTGTTTTCCCACAGTAGTTGTGGGATCTTGTTCCTTTTGGTTTGTACCATAGGACTGCACGTATCGTTTGTTGTTTTGTTCGGGTATCACAAATAAAAGAGTATGTTTGCTTTCAACGCTGCGCCTTGGTCCTCCTCTGTTCCCGACGATCGTGACAGAAGATCCCACCAAAACTGGACCAAGCAGCGTGTCCAGGAGCCATCGCCAGGGGAATCTCTAGCGGATCGCCTTTGCAACCTCGACTGGGCCAAGCCAAGTGAAGAGCAGAGAGGTTGGACTTTGGAGCAGTGGAGTAAGAGTCTCGACTGGGCCAAGCCAAGTGAAGAGCAGAGAGGTTGGACTTTGGAGCAGTGGGGTGAGAGTCTGGCGAAAAGTATGGAGACCTGGTCCACGGGTAGGAGAGAAGCCCAGAATTTTTTTAGGGGGGGGCTAACGCCGTGGACGACGGGGCAGCAGGAGACCGCGATAGAGCGGCCGAGCGGGTTGGCAGAGGAGGCCGCCAGGTTATGGGGGCCACTGGTCAAAGAGGGGAAGGAAGGTGTAGAGGCACGGCGAGAGGTACTGGGGTGTGTTACCAGTCCGGTCCGGCCCGTTCCAGATCCCTGCGTAGGGCCAGTGGTGTGTCCCCAGTACGGTCCGGTCTGTTCCTGCTCCCCGCACCAAGCCAATGGTGCGCGTCGCCAGCCCGGCCCGTCCTGTTCCTGCTCCCCGCACCAAGCCAATGGTGCGCGTCGCCAGCCCGGCCCGTCCTGTTCCTGCTCCCCGCACCAAGCCAATGGTGCGCGTCGCCAGCCCGGCCCGTCCTGTTCCTGCTCCCGCACCAAGCCAATGGTGCGCGTCACCAGCCCGGCCCGTCCTGTTCCTGCTCCCCGCACCAAGCCTATGGTGCGCGTCGCCAGCCCGGCCCGGCCCGTTCCTGCTCCCCGCACCAGGCCAATGGTGCGCGTCGCCAGCCCGGTCCGGCCCGCTCCTGCTTCCCGCATCAAGCCTATGGTGCGCGTCGCCAGCCCGGTCCGGCCTGTTCCTGCTTCCCGCACCAGGCCAATGGTGCGCGTCGCCAGCCCGGTCCGGCCCGCTCCTGCTCCCCGCACCAAGCCAATGGTGTGCGTCGCCAGCCCGGTCCGGCCTGCTCCTGCTCCCCGCACCAAGCCAATGGTGCGCGTCGCCAGCCCGGCACGGCCCGTGCCTGTTCCCCACACCAAGCCAGTGGTGTGCGTCGTCAGTCCGGCACGGCCCGTGCCTGTTCCACCGGTGCCTGGTCCGGCACCGGTCAGATGCTTCACGCCGGAGCTAGAGCAATCCGCTCCACCAGTGTGCAGTCCAGCTCCGGCCAGCGGGGCCAGACCGGACCAGGGGTACTTTGGGGGGTTGGAGAGGGAGTGGGGATCAGGCCCGGAGCCGGATCCGCCGCCAAGGCGGAGTGCCCACCCGGTTCCTCCCCTGTGGTATTTAGTTGGCGCGGTCGGAGTCCGCGCCTTTAGGGGGGGGTACTGTCACGCCCTGGCTCTGGGGACACTTGTATGTTGAGCCAGGGTGTGAGTTTAATTTGTATTCTATGTGTTCTATTTCTATGTTGGCCAGTGTGGTTCTCAATCAGAGGCAACGAGTGTCAGCTGTGGCTGGTTGTCTCTGATTGGGAACCACATTTAAACAGGCTGTTTTCCCACAGTAGTTGTGGGATCTTGTTCCTTTTGGTTTGTACCGTAGGACTGCACGTATCGTTTGTTGTTTTGTTCGGGTATCACAAATAAAAGAGTATGTTTGCTTTCAACGCTGCGCCTTGGTCCTCCTCTGTTCCCGACGATCGTGACACACACGATTTATAGATTCATTTGCATTAGAAAAATGCATGCAGCGTAATTGGACTTCTAAATAAAGACCCACGCGGTCTTGTCCTCTTTATTATTCACAGTGGTGTGGACCACATATTAAAATGTTCAATACCTGGATGGCTCCCAAGATTACAGCAATGAATCAAGTGAAGGACACCCTTTATTACCGTGGTGTGGCGGTGGGGGTGACCTGAGTGAGTGTACCACTGAGAACTCACTTTGAATATCTTAATTATTAACAGGGGTTTTACACATAGCCCCAAGCCTGGGAATTGTCTGGTTCTTCAAATAGAACAGACAACCTGTAATAATATCACAGGCTACCTGAGATAATGTGAGGACCAGCGAGAGATCTTATATCATCTTGCTTGGGAGACCGGGTTGTTTGTCTTTGAGGTTTTAACAGAGACAAAATGCCCTTTTGTTTCTTCCTTGATAAATGAAACATTGGACGCTCACAGGCTCATCTCAGTCCCAATTGCCGACTGAATTTGTCCAATGTTGACTATATAAGGGAAGCTGCTGAGAAGCCATGGCTCCTCTACACACACACACACACACACACACACACACACACACACACACACACACACACACACACACACACACACACAGCCCCACCTCCCCCTGACAGTCTCTGTAATGGAACAATTCCCCTTACAGCAGAACATGAGGATGTTAGTGTCTGCCTGCCACATGTCACTCATCCATCCTTCCCAGCGGCTGAGAGGAAGAGAGAAGAGGGGAATGAGAAGTTCTGGCTGCGTGTGTTTGGAGAAAAGTGGTCAGATCCTGTGCATCCATTTCTTTAGGAGGAATGACACCTCAGTAATGTGTTGAGAGGGAAAACCATTTATATTTTTTTATATCGCTTCCACTCTCCATCTGATCTATCATTCTTTTCACTCTACCTGTTTATCCCTCTACCTGTTTCTCACTCTACCTGTTTCTCCCTCGTAGTACTACTGCAATTTATCTGTAGTTATGGAATACATCATGTGTAAAGTAATGTGGCCCACTGTGTTTTGATATAGGGACAAACTAATTTGATATGTATCCATGATTACTTAAGTAGTGCTGAGAGTGGTGAAAAAATTCATCCCTATTTCATGCAGAATTTTACAACACAGGGCCAACTGCAGTGTCATTCATTGGAGAGTGATTTCTGAATTAAGTCAGGTTTTACCTCTAGGTGGAGCTGTGATCTCTCCTTCCACAACTAACTGAAGGCTATGTGTTGGTTACATTTCACATGGCTGTCATGTTATTACACTCCCATTACATTTGACCTCAGAGGTAACAGGCTACATTGCTAGAAGGACAATCTCTTGAATGGCTGCCTTTATGTTGATAACACCACTCTGACAGAGGCTGATAGATTGACTGCGGCTTCTAATAAACTGGGTTCACGTATGAAATTGAAGGATTACAGTAAGTCTAGCAGAATGGAGGTCTTGGCACCTGCTATATCATGGATTTCAGCTCCCTATAAACCTTTGATAGAGTCAGGGAATTCTGTAGCCTCTCAAGGGAATGACTTGTAAGGCACCATTTGCCAGAATATATGATTTTAATGAAGCGAATTGGCTATGTGGGACTTCACCTGTCATCCCAAGCTGGTCTAATGAAGAGGCTGGTTAGACTGTCACTGTGTGTGTGTGTGTGTGTGTGTGTGTGTATACGCATTTGTGTGTCTCAAGGTCTCACCAATAGATACCACAACTTTGTATATTATTGATGAGTCCTTTGCGGAACTGATGATACAACCCATTATCACAGATTATTGTATACAGTGCATTTCAATCATAGATAAAGACAGTAGGTTACTTAAAAGGAAAATCCACTCAAAAACTATCTTTTGGTCTTTTTTTCATTAGTCCGCTAGAAGCAAAGTGTCATTTTGCATCATCATGATGATGTGGCCGATGACACTTTGCTTCTTGAAGGTAAAATATCTTGAAAACTTGACTGCTGACATGAAAAACTTTTTGGCACTGTATCAACAGTGGACTAATGAAAAAAATACCCAAATATCGTTTTTGAGTGGAGTTTCCCTTTAAGACAGAAATGATAGGAAGGAGGTGGGTTGGGGAGGCTGGGTGGGCGTATAACTTTAAACCCAAACGTTGTTTGTTCAAATGACATATTGTTCAAATTACATCATCATGGACAACTTTAGCTAATTAGCAACTTTGCAACTACTTCCTACTTTTTAACTACGTAGCTAGCATGTTACCTAACCCTAACCTTAACCACTAACCCTAAACTTAAACCCTAACCTTAACCCCTAACCCCTAGCCTAGCTAACATTAGCCACAACAAATTGGAATTCGTAAGAAAACTGTGTAAAATACACGAATGTGTTATGAAGAAAATCGTGCAATACACACTAAAAAGTTGCCTTTTTTTGTGTGCCTGATCCATATTTTGAATAAGTATTTTGTTTCTATTTCACAATAAGATGTGATAACTAGTTGGATGATACCCCAAATAAAACCATCTGAGCCCAAACTGTAGGCTGTTGTGTAACGACACAAATGCTTTGTGATTGTGTAATGTTGCTGCTGGCATCCTGGGACGGATGGGTGCATGCTGTGTTGCTGTGTGAGATGAGCAGAGGGCTCAGTGTGACAGTAGAGCAGAGCCGTCACAGAGAAGAGAGGAAGGAGACAACCAGAGGAACACAAACAGGCTCATGTAAAACCCTCAGTCCGGTTCTCTCTCTACATAATATAACAACAGTTGAAGAATGATGCAATCAGAGGCGGCACATGACGTGTGCCATTTTATGTATCTGATCCAATTAAAACGTTGACATGACAGTCAGTATACCACTAGACCACATTAAGACACCAGTGACAGCAGTGCCATACCACATTAAGACACCAGTGAGAGCAGTGCCAGACCACATTAAGACACCAGTGAGAGCAGTGCCAGACCACATTAAGACACCAGTGAGAGCAGTGCCAGACCACATTAAGACACCAGTGAGAGCAGTGCCAGACCACATTAAGACACCAGTGAGAGCTGTGCCAGACCACATTAAGACACCAGTGAGAGCAGTGCCAGACCACATTAAGACACCAGTGAGAGCAGTGCCAGACCACATTAAGACACCAGTGAGAGCAGTGCCAGTCCACATTAAGACACCAGTGAGAGCAGTGCCAGACCACATTAAGACACCAGTGAGAGCAGTGCCAGACCACATTAAGACACCAGTGAGAGCAGTGCCAGACCACATTAAGACACCAGTGAGAGCAGTGCCAGACCACATTAAGACACCAGTGAGAGCAGTGCAAGTGCAATGTAATAGTGCTGCAAGATAAAGGATTCTGTATAAAATGTCAGATGCTGGTGGAGGGACTTACCAGAATAACAACTTTCAATCCCCTCTACCCTCCTCCTTCACTATGTAATGTGGGACCAGAGTACCACTGTCTCTTTGAGGTCACACTGGTATCAGAGCTGTATTAATCAGTGGTAAATGTGGACACGCTCAAAGTAGATTGATGACTTGAATCATCCCTCTATTTTTACTCCTTTCTACTCTTCACTATGTGAGTAGCTGGAGGAGCTCAAGTCTATCGTTCTCTCTCTCCTGACATACCTCCCTCACCTTCTTTCAGTGTCTCTTCACCATCCGCTCACAGTGGGGAGGACAGTTAGATCAAATGAAATATATATTTTGAAACGTGAGATGAATTTTCAGGATGATCACTCAGCAGTCAAATATAGGTGGATGTCAGATTGTCTATGAATAATTGATCAGCAGAGGGAGTAATATTGTTCTTCCATTTTATCTGGAGCTGTTCTATAGAAAAATACTGTAGGTTCTACATTCATATCCATATCACAGTGTCCTGCGAATATGATTACATACTTTAATGAGGAAAATGTTCAGTCCTATACAGCTAGCGCTCTTCCAGATGAAAATCTATAACACTACCTTGAACCTTTACTCAGTTTAGTGTTTTCTCCTTTTCTGAGCCATCACAGAAATGCTGTACACTCAGAGAAAAGCTAGGGGTCACAGAATGACCTTGAGCCACTTGAGATACCCTCACATACAGGATCGTCACTAGTTACCACAATCACAAAGTCATAAACCCCACCTATTTCTACAATTTCTCTTCTTAAAATCTAAACCTAACCACACTGCTAACCTTATGCCTAACCTTCAATTCAGACCGAAAAGCTCATTTTTGTTTTCATGAATCTTTACGATATAGCCATCTTGACTTTGTGGCTGTGGTAACTAATGACAACCCATATAGAGTTGAAGTCGGAAGTTTACATACACTTAGGTTGGAGTCATTAAAACTCATTTTTCAACCACTCCACAAATTTCTTGTTAACAAACTATAGTTTTGGCAAGTCGGTTAGGACATCTACTTTGTGCATGACACAAGTCATTTTTCCAACAATTGTTTACAGACAGATTATTTCACTTATAATTCACTGTATCACAATTCCAGTGGGTCAGAAGTTCACATACACTAAGTTGAATGTGCCTTTAAACAGCTTGGAAAATTCCAGAAAATGATGTCATGGCTTTAGAAGCTTCTGATAGGCTAATTGACATCATTTGAGTCAATTGGAGGTGTACCTGTGGATGTATTTCAAGGCCTACCTTCAAACTCAGTGCCTCTTTGCTTGACATCATGGGAAAATCAAAAGAAATCAGCCAAGACCTCAGAAAATAAATTGTAGACCTCGACAAGTCTGGTTCATCCTTGGGAGCAATTTCCAAACGCCTGAAGGTACCACATTCATCTGTACAAACAATAGTAGGCAAGTATAAACACCATGGGACCACGCAGCCATCATACCGCTCAGGAAGGAGACACGTTCTGTCTCCTAGAGATGAACATACTTTGGTGCGAAAAGTGCAAATCAATCCCAGAACAACAGCAAAGGACCTTGTGAAGATGCTGGAGGCAACAGGTACAAAATTATCTATATTCACAGTAAAACGAGTCCTATATCGACATAACCTGAAAGGCCGCTCAGCAAGGAAGAAGCCATTGCTCCAAAACTGCCATAAAAAAGACAGACTACGGTTTGCAACTGTACATGGGGACAAAGATAGTACTTTTTGGAGAAATGTCCTCTGGTCTGATGAAACAAAAATAGAACTGTTTGGCCATAATGACCATCGTTACGTTTGGAGGAAAAAGGGGGTTTCTTGCAAGCCGAAGAACACCATCCCAACCGTGAAGCACAGGGGTGGCAGCATCATGCTGTGTGGGTGCTTTGCTGCAGAAGGGACTGGTGCACTTCACAAAATAGATGGCATCACGAGGAAGGAAAATTATGTGGATATATTGGAGCAACATCTCAAGACATCAGTCAGGAAGTTAAAGCTTGGTCGCAAATGGGTCTTCCAAATGGACAATGACCAAGCCTAATTCCAAAGTTGTGGCAAAATGGCTTAAGGACAACAAAGTCAAGGTATTGGAGTGGCCATCACAAAGCCCTGACCTCAATCCTATAGAAAATGTGTGGGCAGAACTGAAGAAGTGTTTGCGAGCAAGGAGGCCTACAAACCTGACTCAGTTACACCAGCTCTGTCAGGAGGAATGGGCCAAAATTCACCCACTTATTGTGGGAAGCTTGTGGAAGGCTACCCGAAACGTTTGACCCAAGTTAAACAATTTAAAGGCAATGCTACCAAATACTAATTGAGTGTATGTAAACTTCTGACCCACTGGGAATGTGATGAAATAAATAAAAGCTGAAATAAATCATTCTCTCTACTATTATTTTGACATTTCACATTCTTAAAATAAAGTGGTGATCCTAACTGACCTAAGACAGGAAAGGTTGCTAGGATTAAATGTCAGGAATTGTGTAAAACTGGGTTTAAATGTATTTGGCTAAGGTGTATGTAAACTTCCGACTTCAACTGTACAGGGCTGTTTCTGTAGGACTCCATTATTAATACTGTATCGTCTGACAGAGTTTATTCAGTCATTTATTCAAGACTTCAGTTAATTAATTAATTTATTCATGATCATATTCGTTGTTAGATCAGGCTGGTATTTGCTCTGAACTGGTATGGCTTGTAGCCCGTCTAGTTACACACGACAGCCAGCATGTTTGTTTATATGTTAATGTCTTTCCTGATGCTGAAGGGAGGTGGTAAGTAAATATTCTAAAGCCTTATTACCCTGTATTTGTACAGCCTTGGCTACAGACCTGTGAAGTGCAGTCCCACGCTACTGATCTCTATACTTCACACTCATGGTATTATTAAATAAATAGTTAAATGTACACAAGGTTTAATGTGGGAGAGGGGAATATCTGTGTTGTGAGCCATCATTCCACAGTAGAGGCTAGCATATAGCTACTTTATTGAACCTTATGGAGCATGAAGGCTGTTTTTGATGTAAGGTTATGTATTAAATCATTTAGTTCCCTATCACTTTCCAGCACGGTAGATAAAGTAAGACCACAGTCTGTGGCAAGTGCTTCCTTGATATGGAGACATTAATGAAATGCACACCGTAGAGAATGACAAAAACAGCACATGGGAAAACACTTCAGTTGCCACAAGGCCAGCTGGTGTTTTTTATCTTGTAATCTATATAAGAGAATCAGACCATGAACGAGGCACATATGCAGTAAGTAAAGAGAATTTAACACACAGCTTTGTTTTGACTTCTTTTGTAAACATCAACAGATGACCCTTAATCAATCATGTTGTCATGGCAACAGATGTTGGAACAGCACAGAGTACCTAGCGTTTTCTGCCATCGATAAAATGCAATTGTGTTTGTTGTCCGTAGCTTGCCTGCCCATACCATAACCCCACCACTACACCATGGGGCACTCTGTTCACAACATTGACATCAGCAAACCGCTCACCCACACGACGCCATACACGTGGTCTGTGGTTGTGAGGCTGGTTGGACGTACTACCAAGTTCTCTAAAATGACGTTAGAAGCGGCTTATGGTAGAGAAATGAACATTCAACTCTCTGGCAACAGCTCTGGTGGACATTCCTGCAGTCAGCATGCCAATTGCACTCTCCCTCAAAACTTGTGGCATTGTGTTGTGTGACAAAACTGCACATTTTAGAGTGGTCTTTTATTATCCCCAGCACAAGGTGCACCTGTGTAATGATCATGCTGTTTAATCATCTTCTTGATATGCCACACCTGTCAGGTGGATGGATTATCTTGACAAAGGAGAAATGTTCACTAACAGGGATGTAAAGACATTTGTGCACGAAATTTGAGAGAAATAAGCTTTTTGTGTGTATGGAAGATTTCTGGGATCTTTTATTTCAGCTCATGAAACATGGGACCAGCACTTTACATGTTGCGTTTATATTTTTGTTCAGTGTATATTATGCCTTTTAGTTTTCTCAGTAATCACTTTCCACTATGCAATGCTATACAGAAGAACATCATGTGAATGTGAAATTATATTGATTAGTTGAGGTGCTGTTGAAAAAATCTATCCCCTCAGCCACAATCATTTCATCAAGTCTGTTGTCCATTTTACAGACATTATCACATAAAGTATTACAATAATTGCCATTGCTCAATATTTAATGGATATCATTCTCCTTTCACACTCCACTCTGTAAGGTCTGAATATCAGTCTGTGTCAAGTTGTTCAAAAAATGCTTCCTGGCAGAAACTTTTGTCACCATTATGGTGTCCTTTCCCAAGGTTTGTGTCAGATTACACAGGAATAATTGGCTCTGTAAAGTCATTGAGAATGCAGTATGCTCTAGGGTTGGCTGATCTGCTGATGCCAAAGTGATCCCCAAACTTTGGAGGTGCAGTGAAGGTGCTTATGGCAATGAGCAAAAGTGGCTGAAAAGCTTGTAGTGTCGTGTGTGTGCGCATGGGTGCCAATAACAGATCTACAGATACAGTATGTTTACATTTTTACATTTACCAGACCCACTTATCCAGAGCGACTTACAGTAGTGATACATTTTCATACTGGTTCCCTGTGGAAATCAAACCCACAACCCTGGCATTGCAAGCGCCATGCTCTACCAACTGAGCTACATGGGAGCTATCATATCCACTAGTCCTATTGTTAACACAAGTTTCTGTAAGCCAATGTTAGCTATGTCTCTGCAGAAGGTTGGTGCCTGGGACTCCTGAATGATGACTGTTTTTCTGGTGCTAAAACTGTGTTTTATTAATAGCAAAACATGCACCTCGCAGATAAGGTAGTATTTCAGGCAGTAACTGCACTGCCTCTTTGGTAATGGAATTCTGCAGGATATGCTGAACAATATGTACAGTGAGGGAAAAAAGTATTTGATCCCCTGCTGATTTTGTACGTTTGCCCACTGACAAAGAAATGATCAGTCTATAATTTTAATGGTAGGTTTATTTGAACAGTGAGAGACAGAATAACAACAAAAAAATCCAGAAAAACGCATGTCGAAAATGTTATAAATTGATTTACATTTTAATGAGGGAAATAAGTATTTGACCCCCTCTCAATCAGAAAGATGTCTGGCTCCCAGGTGTCTTTTATACAGGTAACGAGCTGAGATTAGGAGCACACTCTTAGCTTGTTACCTGTATAAAAGACACCTGTCCACAGAAGCAATCAATCAATCAGATTCCAAACTCTCCACCATGGCCAAGACCAAAGAGCCCTCCAAGGATGTCAGGGACAAGATTGTAGACCTACACAAGGCTGGAATGGGCTACAAGACCATAGCCAAGCAGCTTGGTGAGAAGGTGACAACAGTTGGTGCGATTATTCGCAAATGGAAGAAACACAAAAGAGCTGTCAATCTCCCTCGGCCTGGGGCTCCATGCAAGATCTCAACTCTTGGAGTTGCAATGATCATGAGAACAGTGAGGAATCAGCCCAGAACTACACGGAGGATCTTGTCAATGATCTCAAGGCAGCTGGGACCATAGTCACCAAGAAAACAATTGGTAACACACTACGACGTGAAGGACTGAAATCCTGCAGCGCCCGCAAGGTCCCCCTGCTCAAGAAAGCACATATACATGCCCGTCTGAAGTTTGCCAATGAACATCTGAATGATTCAGAGGAGAACTGGGTGAAAGTGTTGTGGTCAGATGAGACCAAAATGGAGCTCTTTGGCATCAACTCAACTCGCCGTGTTTGGAGGAGGAGGAATGCTGCCTATGACCCCAAGAACACCATCCCCACCGTCAAACATGGAGGTGGAAACATTATGCCTTGGGGGTGTTTTTCTGCTAAGGGGACAGGACAACTTCACCGCATCAAAGGGACGATGGACGGGGCCATGTACCGTCAAATCTTGGGTGAGAACCTCCTTCCCTCAGCCAGGGCATTGAAAATGGGTCGTGGATGGGTATTCCAGCATGACAATGACCCAAAACACACGGCCAAGGCAACAAAGGAGTGGCTCAAGAAGAAGCACATTAAAGTCCTGGAGTGGCCTAGCCAGTCTCCAGACCTTAATCCCATAGAAAATCTGTGGAGGGAGCTGAAGGTTCGAGTTGCCAAACGTCAGCCTCAAAACCTTAATGACTTGGAGAAGATCTGCAAAGAGGAGTGGGACAAATTCCTCCTGAGATGTGTGCAAACCTGGTGGCCAACTACAAGAAACGTCTAACCTCTGTGATTGCCAACAAGGGTTTTGCCACCAAGTACTAAATCATGTTTTGCAGAGGGGTCAAATACTTATTTCCCTCATTAAAATGCAAATCAATTTATAACATTTTTGACATGCGTTTGTCTGGATTTTGTTGTTGTTATTCTGTCTCTCACTGTTCAAATAAACCTACCATTACAATTATAGACTGATAATTTCTTTGTCAGTGGGCAAACGTACAAAATCAGCAGGGGATCAAATACTTTTTTCCCCTCACTGTAAGCCTGACAAGCCTGGCACTGTTTCACCAGCAGTACATACAGGTAACTGCCAAAATAAAAGAACCACCAACATAAAGTGTCTTAATAGGGCGTTGGGCCACCATGAGCCGAACAGAGAAGTCCGTCACTGGCCGCAAGCAGTATTTGGTAAGCTAACACACCCACATACTCATCTCCCCCTCCCTGCTCAGTTTTCAGCTACGTTAGCAATGTGGGTCAACACACAAGTTAACCTAGCGATCTCAGTTCATACATTATTCTTACCTCCCTTCAGTAGCAGTTTGGTATGGTATAAAGAATACGCAGACAAGCTTTCATGTTTAATTTAAGTGACGTTTATTGTACTTATCAATGTTTTGGATGAGCGCTCTGTTTGTTTCTGTTCCTCTCTCTCAGTCTCTGTTGCTTCCGTGTCACGATCGTCTAACATAGAGGACCAATGCGCAGCGTTGAAGGTGAACATATTTTATTCCTATAAATGATCACACGATCAAAAACACAAACGAAAACGTGACGTCTACGGTTTCACACAAACCGAAATGAACAAGAAACCACAAACACAACGTGAAAGACAGATAGTTAAATATAGCTCCCAATCAGAGACAACGAGCCAACAGCTGACACTCGTTACCTCTGATTGGGAGTCACTCAAACAAAGAAATACAATAACCTAGAACCCACAACAAAACATAGAAACTAACACCCTGGCTCAACATACGAGAGTCCCCCGAGCCAGGGCGTGACAGTACCCCCCCCTAAAGGCGCGGACTCCGACCGCGCCAACGAAACACAACAGGGGAGGGACCGGGTGGGCACTCCGCCTAGGCGGCGGATCCGGCTCCAGTGGAACAGGCACGTGCCGTGCCGAACCGGACGACGCACACCACTGGCTTGGTGTGGGGAACAGGCACGGGCCGGACAGGGCTGACGAAACGCCCCACAGACTTGGTGCTGGGAGCAGGAGTGGGCCGGACTGGGCTGGCGACGCGCACCACAGACCTGGTGCGGAGAGCAGGAACGGGCAGAGCCGGGCTGACAAGACGCACCACAGACTTGATGCGGGGAGCAGGAACGGGCCGGACCGGGCCGGCGACGCGCACCACAGACCTGGTGCGGAGAGCAGGAACGGGCAGAGCCGGGCTGACGAGACGCACCACAGACTTGATGCGGGGAGCAGGAACGGGCCGGACCGGGCCGGCGACGCGCACCACAGACCTGGTGCGGAGAGCAGGAACGGGCAGAGCCGGGCTGACGAGACGCACCACAGACTTGATGCGGGGAGCAGGAATGGGCCGGACTGGGCTGGCGACGCGCACCGCAGGTTCGGTGCGGGGAGCAGGAATAGACCGGACCGTACTGGGGACACACACCACTGGCTCTACACCGGGATCTGGAACGGGCCGGACCGGACTGGCAACACACGCCAGTACCTCTCGCCGTGCCTCCACACCTTCCATCCCCTCTTCTACCAGTGGCCCCCGTAACCCGGCGGCCTTCTCCGGCAACCCACTGGACCGCTCTATCACGGCCTCCTGCTGGTCCGCCGTCGTGAGCCCCCCTAAAAAATTTCGGGGCGTCTCTCCTACCCGTGGACCACGTCTCCATATCCCTCGCCAGCTTCTCGCCCTTCTGCCATAATGTCAAGCCCTTGTCTTCCTCCCTCGGCTTGACCCAGTCCAGGAGGCGAAGGAGATCTGTGAGGGATCTCCCTGGCGATGGCTCCTGAACACGCTGCTTGGTCCCATCTTGGTGGTTTCTTCTGTCACGATCGTCTAACATAGAGGACCAATGCGCAGCGTTGAAGGTGAACATATTTTATTCCTATAAATGATCACACGATCAAAAACACAAACGAAAACGTGACGTCTACGGTTTCACACAAACCGAAATGAACAAGAAACCACAAACACAACGTGAAAGACAGATAGTTAAATATGGCTCCCAATCAGAGACAACGAGCCAACAGCTGACACTCGTTACCTCTGATTGGGAGTCACTCAAACAAAGAAATACAATAACCTAGAACCCACAACAAAACATAGAAACTAACACCCTGGCTCAACATACGAGAGTCCCCCGAGCCAGGGCGTGACATTCCGCTCCGGGTATGCTGGAATAAGGATCCGAGCTTCTTCTTCTTTGAGCCTGGTTCCTCTCTAGGTTTCTGCCTTTCTAGGGAGTTTTTCCTACCCACCATGCTTCTACATCTGCATTGCTTGCTGTTTGGGGTTTTAGGCTGGGTTTCTGTATAAGCACTTTTTGACATCTGCTGATGTAAAAAGGGCTTTATAAATACAATTTGATTGATTGATTGATTGATATTGGCAGACTAAACTCATCAGGTGTATTGCCGCCACCCTACTGTACGGGGTAGTAAAAAAAGACCCCAAAAACGAAATATGTTTTGGATGAACAAATTCATACTAATTACCAAAACCAAAAAACACTAACCAAATTCACGCTACTACCCTGAATTTTAAACAAAAAACTACTCCTTCAGTCGGATTTAAATGTCTATTCAGATCCCTACACAGGCTCAGGAACCTGGGAGGGGGGAACATTTACGTCATTTAGCAGACGCTCTTATCCAGAGCGACTTACAGTTAGTGCATACATTATTCTTTTTGGTTTTCATACTGGCCCCCCGTGGGAAACGAACCCACAACCCTGGCGTTGCAAACGCCATGCTCTACCAACTGAGCTACCTCCCTGCTGGCCATTCCCTCCCCTACCCTGGACGACGCTGGGCCAATTGTGCGCCGCCCCATTGGTCTCCCGGTTGCGGCCGGCTACAGCAGAGCCTGGATTCGAACCAGGATCTCTAGTGGCGCCACTCGGGAACCTCTTCATTCAGTACTCTCTGTAACATTTTGGCTGTAAAGTCCTGGAGATCCAGAAATATATTTGCCGCCTTCACAATGATGTCTAGCTTCTTTGATTTTTATTAGTTTGACTAGTGCAATTCATCACAGGCGCTATAAACGCAACAAAATCCACCTTCTTCACTATTAGTGTGTCGGGATCCTTCTCCTACATGGCATTCACTGCAGACTGTGGGACATCCACTACCATCTCCTCTCTACTCACTCCTTCAGCTATTTCCACTTTACCCAATTTTTACTCCACTCTTCTTTACCACCGTCCACTCATTCTCACCAACTGTACTCGCTCCAAGAGAATTGCACAATACCTCCGCTTCTGCCATTGCTTCTGTGAATTTTCCCTCAAGGATCCGAGCTATGGCAATCGGGCTGGCTTTGTAGTGCCTGTCCCGAATTGCGCGTTCATGTGAATGGGCGTATTGGAAGACACCATGTCAGTAGTGATGGGGTTATGTAAATTTATTATATTTAAGCAATAAAGCCCGACGGGGTGTGGTATATGGCCAATATACCACGGCTATGGGCTGTTCTTACGCACAACACAATGCGGAGTGACTGGACACAGCCCTTAGCCGTGGGATATTGGCAATATACCACAAACCCCTAGAGGTGCCTTATTGCTATTATAAACTGGTTACCAACGTAATTAGAGCAGTAAAAATAAATGTTTTGTCATACCTGTGGTATACAGTCTGATATACCACGGCCAGCCAGTTAGCATTCAGGGCTTGAACCACCAAGTTTATAATGTGTAATATTGAATTATGATAAACCGATTGCAAAGGTACAATGAAGAGAATTCATGAAATGTTTAGCTGAGTGGAAAATGTATGCTTTGATGTTTGTAATGGCTTGATGAATTTGTATGAGTTTGTTATGTTCTGATAGGAGGGGCTTCCCCTTACAAAAGGAGCCTCTTTCAGTTCAAGGGGGACCTTTTCATTGAGATGTTGATGGGGCAGTACTGTTTATCTGTTCCCATAATGTATACTTTTGTGGCAGTACTGTTTTTCTTTCGTAATCACTATGTAAATAAACACCTTTGCACCGAAGTGCTTTTGCGGCTATCATTTTATTTGGTAGAGTTTAAGTTTAAAATAGGCTTAAGTTGCAGTTAAGGTTTTTCAGTTTAGCCTTCTGGCCTAGTCTACGTGACAATGACCCTGAGCATGATGGAATGTTAATTGCTTAATTAACTCAGGAACCACACCTGTGTGGAAGCACCTGCTTTCAATATACTTTGTATCCCTCATTTACTAAAATGTTTCCTTTATGTTGGCAGTTACCTGTAGGTCACCATAGCACTGTGTGACTCCAGTTCCAGGTATTCTTCTGCTAAGAACATAAAGCAAACATGTATTGTATTGTATAAACTCAAGATAAGATTCAGTATTATATTATTGATAGTATGCATGTCACATATAATGTCGCATTAAAAGTGTGGACAAGCATGGGACAACCAATTTTACATTGTTAATTATCACATAACTTCTCTGAGGATTTTTATTTTTATTTTTTTAGGGGGTAGATCAGCTTTAATATTTCAGATAGATTGTAACTTCCATCAATGTAATTGTCTGCATCACTTCCAATACCCCATATCTTTTTTTTCTCGCAAATATATATATATACAGTGGGGAGAACAAGTATTTGATACACTGCCGATTTTGCAGGTTCTCCTACTTACAAAGCATGTAGAGGTCTATAATTTTTATCATAGGTACACTTCAACTGTGAGAGACGGAATCAAATTAATGCAAATTAATTACTTAAAAATCATACAATGTGAATTTCTGGATTTTTGTTTGTAATTCACATTGTATGATTTTTAAGCAATTAATTTGCATTTTATTGCATGACATAAGTATTTGATCACCTACCAACCAGTAAGAATTATGGCTCTCACAGACCTGTTAGTTTTTCTTTAAGAAGCCCTCCTGTTCTCCACTCATTACCTGTATTAACTGCACCTGTTTGAACTCGTTACCTGTATAAAAGACACCTGTCCACACACTCAATCAAACAGACTCAAACCTCTCCACAATGGCCAAGACCAGAGAGCTGTGTAAGGACATCAGGGATAAAATTGTAGACCTGCACAAGGCTGGGATGGGCTACAGGACAATAGGCAAGCAGCTTGATGAGAAGGCAACAACTGTTGGCGCAATTATTAGAAAATGGAAGAAGTTCAAGATGACGGTCAATCACCCTCGTTCTGGGGTTCCATGCAAGATCTCACCTCGTGGGGCATCAATGATCATGAGGAAGGAGAGGGATCAGCCCAGAACTACACGGCAGGACCTGGTCAATGACCTGAAGAGAGCTGGGACCACAGTCTCAAAGAAAACCATTAGTAACACACTACGCCGTCATGGATTAAAATCCTGCAGCGCACGCAAGGTCCCCTTGCTCAAGCCAGCGCATGTCCAGGCCCATCTGAAATTTGCCAATGACCATCTGGATGATCCAGAGGAGGAATGGGAGAAGGTCATGTGGTCTGATGAGACAAAAACTGAGCTTTTTGGTCTAAACTCCACTCGCCGTGTTTGGAGGAAGAAGGATGAGTACAACCCCAAGAACACCATCCCAACCGTGAAGCATGGAGGTGGAAACGTCATTCTTTGGGGATGCTTTTCTGCAAAGGGGACAGGACGACTGCACCGTATTGAGGGGAGGATGGATGGGGCCATGTATCGCGAGATCTTGGCCAACAACCTCCTTCACTCAGTAAGAGCATTGAAGATGGGTTGTGGCTGGGTCTTCCAGCATGACAACGACCCGAAACACACAGCCAGGGCAACTAAGGAGTGGCTCCGTAAGAAGCATCTCAAGGTCCTGGAGTGGCCTAGCCAGTCTCCAGACCTGAATCCAATAGAAAATCTTTGGAGGGAGCTGAAAGTCCGTATTGCCCAGCGACAGCCCCGAAACCTGAAGGATCTGGAGAAGGTCTGTATGGAGGAGTGGGCTAAAATCCCTGCTGCAGTGTGTGCAAACCTGGTCAAGACCTACAGGAAACGTATGATCTCTGTGATTGCAAACAAAGGTTTTTCTACCAAATATTAAGTTCTGCTTTTCTGATGTATCAAATACTTATGTCATGCAATAAAATGCATATTAATTACTTAAAAATCATACAATGTGATTTTCTGGATTTTTGTTTTAGATTCCGTCTCTCACAGTTGAAGTGTACCTATGATAACAATTACAGACCTCTACATGCTTTGTAAGCAGGCAAACCTGCAAAATCAGCAGTGTATCAAATACTTGTTCTCCCCACTGTGTATATATATATATATATATATATATATATATATATATATATATACACTGCTCAAAAAAATAAAGGGAACACTTAAACAACACATCCTAGATCTGAATGAATGAAATAATCTTATTAAATACTTTTTTCTTTACATAGTTGGATGTGCTGACAACAAAATCACACAAAAATTATCAATGGAAATCAAATGTATCAACCCATGGAGGTCTGGATTTGGAGTCACCCTCAAAATTAAAGTGGAAAACCACACTACAGGCTGATCCAACTTTGATGTAATGTCCTTAAAACAAGTCAAAATGAGGCTCAGTAGTGTGTGTGGCCTCCACGTGCCTGTGTGACCTCCCTACAACGCCTGGGCATGCTCCTGATGAGGTGGCGGATGGTCTCCTGAGGGATCTCCTCCCAGACCTGGACTAAAGCATCCGCCAACTCCTGGACAGTCTGTGGTGCAACGTGGCGTTGGTGGATGGAGCGAGACATGATGTCCCAGATGTGCTCAATTGGATTCAGGTCTGGGGAACGGGCGGGCCAGTCCATAGCATCAATGCCTTCCTCTTGCAGGAACTGCTGACACTCCAGCCACATGAGGTCTAGCATTGTCTTGCATTAGGAGGAACCCAGGGCCAACCGCACCAGCATATGGTCTCACAAGGGGGTCTGAGGATCTCATCTCGGTACCTAATGGCAGTCAGGCTACCTCTGGCGAGCACATGGAGGGCTGTGCGGCCCCCAAAGAAATGCCACCCCACACCATGACTGACCCACCGCCAAACCGGTCATGCTGGAGGATGTTGCAGGCAGCAGAACGTTCTCCACGGCGTCTCCAGATCTGTCACGTCTGTCATATGTGCTCAGTGTGAACCTGCTTTCATCTGTGAAGAGCACAGGGTGCCAGTGGCGAATTTGCCAATCTTGGTGTTCTCTGGCAAATGCCAAACGTCCTGCACGGTGTTGGGCTGTAAGCCCAACCCCCACCTGTGGACGTCGGGCCCTCATACCACCCTCATGGAGTCTGTTTCTGACCGTTTGAGCAGACACATGCACATTTGTGGCCTGCTGGAGGTCATTTTGCAGGGCTCTGGCAGTGCTCCTCCTGCTCCTCCTTGCACAAAGGCGGAGGTAGCAGTCCTGCTGCTGGGTTGTTGCCCTCCTACGGCCTCCTCCACGTCTCCTGATGTACTGGCCTGTCTCCTGGTAGCGCCTCCATGCTCTGGACACTACGCTGACAGACACAGCAAACCTTCTTGCCACAGCTCGCATTGATGTGCCATCCTGGATGAGCTGCACTACCTGAGCCACTTGTGTGGGTTGTAGACTCCGTCTCATGCTACCACTAGAGTGAAAGCACCGCCAGCATTCGAAAGCACCGCCAGCACCAAAACATCAGTCAGGAAGCATAGGAACTGAGAAGTGGTCACCAACTGCAAAACCAGTCCTTTATTGGGGGTGTCTTGCTAATTGCCTATAATTTCCACCTGTAGTCTATTCCATTTGCACAACAGCATGTGAAATTTATTGTCAATCAGTGTTGCTTCCTAAGTGGACAATTTGATTTCACAGAAGTGTGATTGACTTGGAGTTACATTGTGTTGTTTAAGTGTTCCCTTTATTTTTTTGAGTACTGTATATATACATATATACACACATACACATACACACACACATATATATATATATACACATACATACAGTGGGGGAAAAAAGTATTTAGTCAGCCACCAATTGTGCAAGTTCTCCCACTTAAAAAGATGAGAGAGGCCTGTAATTTTCATCATAGGTACACGTCAACTATGACAGACAAATTGAGATTTTTTTTCTCCAGAAAATCACATTGTAGGATTTTTAATGAATTTATTTGCAAATTATGGTGGAAAATAAGTATTTGGTCACCTACAAACAAGCAATATTTCTGGCTCTCACAGACCTGTAACTTCTTCTTTAAGAGGCTCCTCTTTCCTCCACTCGTTACCTGTATTAATGGCACCTGTTTGAACTTGTTATCAGTATAAAAGACACCTGTCCACAACCTCAAACAGTCACACTCCAAACTCCACTATGGCCAAGACCAAAGAGCTGTCAAAGGACACCAGAAACAAAATTGTATACCTGCACCAGGCAGGGAAGACTGAATCTGCAATAGGTAAGCAGCTTGGTTTGAAGAAATCAACTGTGGGAGCAATTATTAGGAAATGGAAGACATACAAGACCACTGATAATCTCCCTCGATCTGGGGCTCCACGCAAGATCTCACCCCGTGGGGTCAAAATGATCACAAGAACGGTGAGCAAAAATCCCAGAACCACACGGGGGACCTAGTGAATGACCTGCAGAGAGCTGGGACCAAAGTAACAAAGCCTACCATCAGTAACACACTACGCCGCCAGGGACTCAAATCCTGCAGTGCAGACGTGTCCCCCTGCTTAAGCCAGTACATGTCCAGGCCCGTCTGAAGTTTGCTAGAGTGCATTTGGATGATCCAGAAGAGGATTGGGAGAATGTCATATGGTCAGATGAAACCAAAATATAACTTTTTGGTAAAAACTCAACTCGTCCTGCTTGGAGGACAAAGAATGCTGATTTGCATCCAAAGAACACCATACCTACTGTGAAGCATGGGGGTGGAAACATCATGCTTTGGGGCTGTTTTTCTGCAAAGGGACCAGGACGACTGATCCGTGTAAAGGAAAGAATGAATGGGGCCATGTATCGTGAGATTTTGAGTGAAAACCTCCTTCCATCAGCAAGGGCATTGAAGATGAAACGTGGCTGGGTCTTTCAGCATGACATTGATCCCAAACACACCGCCCGGGCAACGAAGGAGTGGCTTCGTAAGAAGCATTTCAAGGTCCTGGAGTGGCCTAGCCAGTCTCCAGATCTCAACCCCATAGAAAATCTTTGGAGGGAGTTGAAAGTCCGTGTTGCCCAGAGACAGCCCCAAAACATCACTGTTCCAGAGGAGATCTGCATGGAGGAATGGGCCAAAATACCAGCAACAGTGTGTGAAAACCTTGTGAAGACTTACAGAAAATGTTTGACCTGTGTCATTGCCAACAAAGGGTATATAACACAGTATTGAGAAACTTTTGTTATTGACCAAATACTTATTTTCCACCATAATTTGCAAATAAATTCATTAAAAATCCTACAATGTGATTTTCTGGAAATGTTTTCCTCATTTTGTCTGTCATAGTTGACGTGTACCTTTGATGAAAAATTACAGGCCTCTCTCATCTTTTTAAGTGGGAGAACTTGCACAATTGGTGGCTGACTAAATACTTTTTTCCCCCACTGTAAGCCTGGGATATCAACCACTCAAAGTTGGCCTTAGTGGGAGTGATCATAGAATTCTATGAGAGTGACCTACTGAGTAAAGTATTTGTCATCATTTAATTTCAACAAATCACATGACTACGAGGCGTGGCTCTGTGCTTGTGGTGTGCTAGCGTATGGGGGAGGGTTAGGGGGAGTTTTTCCCGGCTTGCTGTATTGGCTAACGAAGGCCAAGTTTGATGCTTTGGTCCACCAGACTCTTCGCGCATTTTGGCAGAAGTTCCTGTGAACGAGATTAGTCATTGTTAAATATTGAAGGGCCTGCTTGAGGCCTGTCGGCCGACCTTGAGCCACCATGGCAGGACATCACTAAACCCTGGTCCGATAACAGCTAGTACTCTGCCCCTGCTGCTGAGTCCAGACACACACTACTCTAGAAGAGGGTAGCGCTCACCTTGTCTTCTCCGGACAAGGTGTTTTACAATAAAACAGCAACAACCACACAGTGCCCTTATGAGTAACATGGATGTGTCTCAGTAGTCACAACAACTATCAGTATGTACTAATCATTGAGTGAAGCCAGAAAACGTTTGACCTGTGTCATTGCCAACAAAGGGTATATAACAAAGTATTGAGAAACTTTTGTTATTGACCAAATACTTATTTTCCACCATAATTTGCAAATAAATTCATAACAAATCCTACAATGTGATTTTCAGGATTTATTTTCCTCATTTTGTCTGTCATAGTTGACGTGTACCTATGAAGAAAATTACAGGCCTCTCTCATATTTTTAAGTGGGAGAACTTGCACAATTGGTGGCTGACTAAATACTTTTTCCCCCACTGTATATACATACATCCATACACACACACATATGCTTTTTAAAATTATATTTCCCTTCATTACTTTCCAACCCCACCATGCCTTCCCCAATTGGAGTAAACTAGTGAACAACAACGCTTAGGCCTCTACTTCCAGGCCATACATACTATATACATTTTATGGACACAGTCAAATTCTACAATAATTATATTTTGTTTGTTTTTACTCCTGAACTTCCTCCGATAATTTTCATGTTGTCCTTTTGGTTTGCTTCTATATGCCATATTTTTCTAACTGTGCTCTTTCACAAAAGCTCTCAACCTATATACTTATCAAATCAAATCAAATTGTATTGGCCACATGCGCCGAATACAACAGGTGCAGACATTACAGTGAAATGCTTACTTACAGCCCTTAACCAACAGTGCATTTATTTTTAATAAAAAAGTAAAATAAAACAACAACAAAAAAGTGTTGAGAAAAAAAGAGCAGAAGTAAAATAAAATAACAGTAGGGAGGCTATATATACAGGGGTGTACCGGTGCAGAGTCAATGTGCGGGGGCACCGGCTAGTTGAGGTAGTTTAAGTAATATATACATGTGGGTAGAGTTAAAGTGACTATGCATAAATAATTAACAGAGTAGCAGCAGCGTAAAAGATGGGGTGGGGGGGCAGTGCAAATAGTCCGGGTAGCCATGATTAGCTGTTCAGGAGTCTTATGTCTTGGGGGTAGAAGCTGTTGAGAAGTCTTTTGGACCTAGACTTGGCACTCCGGTACCGCTTGCCGTGCGGTAGCAGAGAGAACAGTCTATGACTTGGGTGGCTGGAGTCTTTGACAATTTTGAGGGCCTTCCTTTGACACCGCCTGGTATAGAGGTCCTGGATGGCAGGAAGCTTGGCCCCAGTGATGTACTGGGCCATACACACTACCCTCTGTAGTGCCTTGCGGTCGGAGGCCAAGCAGTTGCCATACCAGGCGGTGATGCAACCAGTCAGGATGCTCTCGATGGTGCAGCTGTAGAATTTTTGAGGATCTGAGGACCCATGCCAAATCTTTTCAGTCTCCTGAGGGGGAATAGGCTTTGTCGTGCCCTCTTCACGACTGTCTTGGTGTGTTTGGACCATGATAGTTAGTTGGTGATGTGGACACCAAGGAACTTGAAGCTCTCAACCTGTTCCACTACAGCCCCGTCGATGAGAATAGGGGCGTGCTCAGTCCTCTTTTTTTCCCTGTAGTCCACAATCATCTCCTTTGTCTTGGTCACGTTGAGGGAGAGGTTGTTATCCTGGCACCACACGGCCAGGTCTCTGACCTCCTCCCTATAGGCTGTCTCATCGTTTTCAGTGATCAGGCCTACCACTGTTGTGTCGTCGGAAAACTTAATGATGGTGTTGGAGTCGTGCCTGGCCATGCAGTCATGGGTGAACAGGGAGGACAGGAGGGGACTGAGCACGCACCCCTGAGGGGCTCCCGTGTTGAGGATCAGTGTGGCAGATGTGTTGTTACCTACCCTTACCACCTGGGGACGGCCCGTCAGGAAGTCCAGGATCCAGTTGCAGAGGGAGGTGTTTAGCTTAGTGATGAGCTTTGAGGGCACTATGGTGTTGAATGCTGAGCTGTTGTCAATGAATAGCATTCTCACGTAGGTGTTCCTCGTGTCCAGGTGGGAAAGGGCAGTGTGGAGTGCAATAGAGATTGCATCATCTGTGGATCTGTTGGGGCGGTATGCAAATTGGATTGGGTCTAGGGTTTCTGGGATAATGGTGTTGATGTGAGCCATGACCAGCCTTTCAAAGCACTTCATGGCTACAGACGTCAGTGCTACGGGTCGGTAGTCATTTAGGCAGGTAATCTTAGAGTCCTTGGGCACGGGGACTATGGTGGAAACAGCTTGCTTGAAACATGTTGGTATTACAGACTCAGTCAGGGACATATTGAAAATGTCAGCGAAGACACTTGCCAGTTGGTCAGCACATGCTCGGAGTACACGTCCTGGTAATCCGTCTGGCCCTGCGGCCTTGTGAATGTTGACCTGCTTAAAAGTCTTACTTACATCGGCTACGGAGAGCGTGATCATATAGTCATCCGGAACAGCTGGTGCTCTCATGCATGCTTCAGTGTTGTTTGCCTCGAAGCGAGCATAGAAGTGGTTTAGCTCGTCTGGAAGTCTTGTGTCACTGGGCAGCTCGCGGCTGTGCTTCCCTTTGTAGTCTGTAATAGTTTTCAAGCCCTGCCACATCCGACGAGCGTCAGAGCCGGTGTAGTACGATTCAATCTTAGTCCTGTATTGACTCTTTGCCTGTTTGATGGTTCGTCGGAGGGCATAGCGGGATTTCTTATAAGCGTCCGTGTTAGAGTCCCGCTCCTTGAAAGCGGCAGCTCTACCCTTTAGCTCAGTGCGGATGTTTCCTGTAATCCATGGCTTCTGGTTGGGGTATGTACGTACGGTCACTGTGGGGACGACATCATCGATGCACTTATTGATGAAGCCAGTGACTGATGTGGTGTACTCCTCAATGCTATCTGAAGAATCCCGGAACATGTTCCAGTCTGTGCTAGCAAAACAGTCCTGTAGCTTAACATCTGCGTCATTTGACCACTTTTTTATTAACTGAGTCACTGGTGCTTCCTGCTTTAGTTTTTGCTTATAAACAGGAATCAGGAGGATAGAGTTATGGTCAGATTTGCCAAATGGAGGGCGAGGGAGAGCTTTGTATGCGTCTCTGTGTGTGGAGTAAAGGTGGTCTATAGTTTTTTTTCCTCTGGTTGCACATTTAACATGCTGGTAGAAATTAGGTAGAACGTATTTAAGTTTCCCTTCATTAATGTCCCCGGCCACTAGGAGCGCTGCCTCTGGATGAGCGTTTTCCTGTTGACTTATGGCCTTATACAGCTCATTCAGTGCAATCTTAATGCCAGCATTGGTTTGTGTTGGTAAATAGACAGCTATGAAAAACATAGATGAAAACTCTCTTGGTAAATAGTGTGGTCTACAGCTTATCATAAGATACTCTACCTCAGGCGAGCAAAACCTCGAGATATCCTTAGTATTGATTTTATGCACCAGCTGTTGTTTACAAATATACACAGACCACCACCCCTTGTCTTACTGGAGTCAGCCGTTCTATCCTGCCAATGTAGCGTATATCCCGACAGCTGTATGTTATCCATGTCGTCGTTCAGCCATGACTCAGTGAAACATAAGATATTACAGTTTTTAATGTCCCGTTGGTAGGATAACCTTAATCTTAGGTCATCCAATTTATTCTCCAATGATTGAACATTGGCTAATAGGATTGATGGGAGCGGCAGTTTACTCGCTCGCCGTCGGATCGTTACAAGGCACCCCGACCTACGTCCATGATATCTCCGTCTCTTCCTCATGCGAATGACGGGGATTTGGGCCTTGTCGGGTGTCTGTAGGATATCCTTCGCGGCCGCCTCGTTGAAGAAAAAATCTTCGGCCAATACGAGGTGAGTAATCGCTGTCCTGATATCCAGAAGCTCTTTTTGGTTATAAGAGACGATGGCAGAAACATTATGTACAAAATAAATTACAAATAACGCGGAAAAACACACATAATAGTACAATTGGTTAGAGGGCTATATTATGGACACAGTATGTTTTACATTAGTTATCTTGTTGTTATTAGTTCCATCCTTCAGCTCCATTCAACACATTTACATTTTAGTCATTTAGCAGACGCTCTTATCCAGAGCGACTTACATGAGCAATTAGGATTAAGTGCCTTACTCAAGGGCACATCGACAGATTTTCCACCTAGTCGGCTCGGGGATTAGAACCAGTGACCTTTCGTTTACTGGCACAACGCTCTTAACCACTAAGCTACCTGCCGCCCCTCCCATCTGTCTCATAACACCATCCATATTGGATTTCTATTTGCCATATTTTTCAACTGTACTGTGATGTTTTACAAAAGTTCTGAACCTTTCTATTCTCATTGTTTCTACAGATCGGACCAAATTTTTTTTGCTAAAAGTATTATTATATTATTGATCGATTGACTATGACTTTTCAGATCACCCAGTAGTGCTATCTGCAGGGTTAGCTCCAGGTAAATATTACAATCCTTTAGCCATTCCTGGACCTGTGTCCAAAAACAAGCTACTAATGGACAGTACCAAAACAAATGATCTAATGATTCTGTCTCTTCGCAGCAAAATCTGCAGAGCTAGGAAGATTGTATCCCCCATATAAATAACATTCTATTGGTAGCAAGAATTTTATATAATAATTTAAATGGAAAAATTCTCTGAGGTGAATTGAGGGGCGATAGAGTTCTGGGGATTCAATTTGAGCCTGTTAAATTGCATTGGACTCCTTTTGGAGAACGCTGCCTAAATCTAGCTCGACACAGTACTGTGCTCCTTTGTGCCCACCTCCACTATTATGCTATGCTTTGTAAAATAAGTACATTCAAAGATGAAGGGCACTTTATTAATTTAATTTCACAGCCGGCTACATGTAATTGGGTGAGCCAAGTTGGAGCTATTCTTGGAGGTGTTTTAATGAATATATGGAAATTTACTTTGTTTAATTTTATTTAGAATGACCTTAATGTCAACCAACCAATACAATAAGAAATCCATGCAGTATCAGATAATAGTAATTTCTTATCGTGGCAGTCTGTTCTATTCATGATAATTGCTCCCATTCTCAGTTGATGCCATTGGGCTAATGCAAATGCCATTGAGCAGAAGGGAAACCCTTCGGTTCTCAGCCCAGAAACTGGAACAGTTAGGCCTACTATTGTTCCTCCTCCAGGGTCATTGTGACAGTCAGTTACTGTATTGTACAACAATTTCCCCAGCTGTGACCCGTAGGGCAGCAAGGTTTTCAAACATGCCCACTTCCATCTGTGAATTAGCAGTGGATAAGCTCTGACCACAGAGTTCAAACTGAAGGAGGAGAAGGAGGTCATGACTGTGACCCTCTCAAAAGTTCAGCAGCAGGGTAGCCACTGGCAGTTCACTCAACAACACTGTCTCGTTTCCTGTCACAATTACAGTAATTGATTGGGGTGACCTCAGCCATAAACTTTTTGTTTGCCAGATCAGAACTTTTTTGAGTGCGCTGACATTCTTTTTTTGACATCAAGGGATTGGCATATCCTCACATCCGCTCTTTTACCACCTTTAATGTTGCGCATCCATAAAGGTTCACCTTTCACTGTGGTTTAAAGGCTGGGTAATGATTTAGGGAAATCAGAGGGAAACTGCTAAAGGTCTCTTTTATTCTGGGTGTGTCCACTGCAGAGCATGCTGAGTCAGGCCTTTTCAGATACAAACACTCATTCAGGGCCCTCATCAAAACAGTCTCTGGGGAGTCATGTAGAGAGCTGGAGATGGACGTTGAGCCTCTATCAAATGGTCCAGTATGAAGCTGCTGGCTCTAATTGCTATAGTGTTTCCCCCAGATGTATTCAGGTGGAATGCAGAGGGCCCCGAATCAACATCAAGGGCTGCCTGCATGAGCCAACAACAGCATTTCCTACACAACCTACAGAAGCTAAAGAAACTGAGGCAGGGGACAATATAGCTTATCATTCAACAGCTTATCATACCCTTCCTATGTAATTGGCTTGGGGAAAAACTGGTGTGGTGCTGATTTAAGGTCTGTTTTGTGATCGAAGGCTTTACCTAAGGTTAGAAGAAGGATTAGAGAGAGAGAGAGAGGCGAGGAAGAGAGATGGAGGGTGTCAGGAGGGGTGAAATGTAGTTGCAAATATCTTACATGTACACTGTTCTCCACAGAAACAGGAGCCAATACAACAATCACTGTCAACTGTCTGTTGTGAAAGGAGAGATGTGTGGCGTTAACAATTTCGCAACAAAAGAAACCAGACCTTAGTGGTTGTAGTTAGGGTTGGGCGGTATCCAGATGTCCATAACTTCATACCGTGCCTGTGCCATCCCGGGATATACGGTACTACCGGTAGTGAACACACAAGGGGCGCTATTCCCTTTTCAAACATAAAAAAGCCCCCAAAAATGTCACTTACCAGAATTCTAACAAGTACTAAGGAATTATCATAGCGAATGCTAGGTGCAAACATTTACTACTAGGGCAGACAACCCAGCTCATAAAGTTATGCAAGCATCTCAAAACGCAGTTTGCAGCACGCACAAAACAAATATTAGGCAGCAGGGATCTTAATCCAGGAGGGGATTGTCTCTGCTGCTGTTATCAAGAAGCTTGACCTCGCAAGCTAATGTTAGCCACTTAGTTAACATTAGCAAGTTAGCAAAACCCAGCTGGAGAGAATTTATTTGTCACATCTTAGATAGTTAACTTAATAGTTATAAGATATATAGCTGGCAAACATTAGTAGCGAATTTCATAGAAGTGTAACTTGATCACCTCACTTAAATTGCGCTGCAGGAGTGATTCACCTCATGAAGCTCCCATTTTGCTTGTTGTTCTTCTTTGTAAACAAACACACGTGACTGTCTCAAACCGCTGTTTTTGGAAACTAGTATTGGTAAGCTTCATTATGAAAAAGCTTCATAATTAAAAGTTATCTAACGGGCGAAATTATGACCGCAATCTGCTTTATCTATTACTTAGTGCAGAAGTTGACTGCAGGTATTTATTTTAAAAGTACTAATATTCAAAGCCCAAAAAACTTCCCTTACCAGAATGCTAGCAAAATGCTAACAAATACTAAGGAATCCTCATAGAACATGCTAAATAAATGCTAATGAGCGCATTGCGAACATTTTGTAAAGTTTCTGACCTAAACTATACAAGTATACAAGTAACTAAAAAATGCTACTCACAGTTTGCAGCACGCAAAAAACTAATATTAGCGGGCAAGGCTATTGATCCAGGAGGGGATTCTCTGCTGTTACCAAGCGAATGCTTATTCTGGAAGAAGCTAACCACTTAGGTAGATAGCTAACTAGCTACTAAATTAGCAAACCAAATGCACAACTGCAGTGCATTTAGCACATTTTAGACTGTTAACTTAATATTTATAAGATATCTAGCTAGCAAACATTTAGTTGTGAATTCCATACTATAATTAGATCACCTGGTGCATGCTGCAAGACAGTGAGTGACTCACAAGGCTCCGGTCTCTTGTCGTTGTGGGCTTGTAAACAAACACCACATAATAATGTGACAGGTGAAATGAAGAATGCAATGTTCTTTATCTCCTAATGTATTGCACAAGTTGACTGCAGGTATTTACTTAAAAAGTTGCTACAAATATTCAAATGTTAAAACCAACTTCAAAGAAATAGTTTCAACGGTATTGACGGTATTGAAAAACCATCCCGTGGCTTTTTCCAAATACCCCGGTATACGGCATATACTGTATACCGCCCAAGCCTAGTTGTAGTAATCAGATTCAGTAAACTATTGTGGAGGAAATGTCAGGTTGAAATGCAGCACTACAAAGAAATGAAAACGCTTCTTTTGAATTGCTCAAACCTTATTTTCACTCTGTGATTTCCACAGTAGTCTATCGAATGGGTTGTGTATCATTACACTGCTTTTTACTTTCACATTTGACATAGGTGGATACATTTTACATCAATGGCGGTTAATTCAGTCGGGTAATCACCTGCTTAGACTCACTTCTTACGTTGTGAAACCACAAACAGAATGGCTCAGCATATTCAGCACATTGTTGCCTTTAGCTTGAAGCAAATCTGACTTAATCCATCACCCCTGTGTTGACCCATGAAGGCTTGAGGGAGCAGAGATGACAGGAAGATTAATGGGAAACAACAACATATAAGCTTGATGTACAGAAAAGTACAGGATAGTACAGAACAGGACAGAACAGGACAGTACGGGAAAGTACAGGACAGAACAGAACAGTACAGAACAGTACGTGGTCCAAAGTTTTCATAGCCTGAGGGTGTGTTGAATATGACACCAGACAAAGCCCCCTCGACACCAACTAAGCAGCCTTGGGCTCTTTGTAGCCGGCTCTAAATGATTCAAAATGCAGCTCCCCACTCCTGTGTTAGCTAGTAGGGAAAGATTCTGGATCGATGCAGCAGCATACTGTAAACTAGGCTACATACAGTTAACTCATATTTGGGAATGAGGTCTGTTTTTCCTGGTTCCTTACGACTGCAGTATTTCCCATGTAACAACAACATGCTTTATCACTACAGTGGATCATAGCCCCTCTACCCCACGACCAGGGCACTCCACTCAGCCAGAACACGTGAGTCTAAGTCTGCGTCTCAGCAGTAAATAAGATAAGAGAGGGATGATTGATAGAGAGGGGTGATATAGAGAGGGATGATATAGAGAGGGATGATATAGAGAGGGGTGATATAGAGAGGGATGATATAGAGAGGGGTAATATAGAGAGGGGTGATATAGAGAGGGATGATATAGAGAGGGGTGATATAGAGAGGGGTGATATAGAGAGGGGTGATATAGAGAGGGGTGATATAGAGAGGGGTGATATAGAGAGGGATGATATAGAGAGGGGTGATATAGAGAGGGATGATATAGAGAGGGGTGATATATAGAGGGGTGATATAGAGAGGGGTGATATAGAGAGGGATGATTGATAGAGAGGAGTAGATATAGAGAGGGGTGATATAGAGAGGGGTGATATAGAGAGGGATGATATAGAGAGGAGTAGATATAGAGAGGGGTGATATAGAGAGGGGTGATATAGAGAGGGGTGATATAGAGAGGGGTGATATAGAGAAGGATGATATAGAGAGTGATGATATAGAGAGGGGTGATATAGAGAGGGGTGATATAGAGAGGGGTGATATAGAGAGGGATGATATAGAGAGGGTTGATATAGAGAGGGGTGATATAGAGAGGGGTGATATAGAGAGGGATGATATAGAGAGGGGTGATATAGAGAGGGGTGATATAGAGAGGGATGATATAGAGAGGGATGATTGATAGAGAGGGGTGATATAGAGAGGGGTGATATAGAGAGGGGTGATATAGAGAGGGATGATTGATAGAGAGGGATGATATAGAGAGGGATGATATAGAGAGGGGTGATATAGAGAGGGGTGATATAGAGAGGGATGATATAGAGAGGGATGATATAGAGAGGGGGATATAGAGAGGGATGATATAGAGGGGATGATATAGAGAGGGTGATATAGAGAGGGGTGATATAGAGAGGGGTGATATAGAGAGGGATGATAGAGAGAGGGGATGATAGAGAGAGGGTGATATAGAGAGAGGTGATATAGAGAGGGATGATTGATAGAGAGGGGTGATATAGAGAGGGATGATATAGAGAGGGGTGATATAGAGAGGGATGATATAGAGAGGGGTGATATAGAGAGGGTTGATATAGAGAGGGTTGATATAGAGAGGGTGATATAGAGAGGGGTGATATAGAGAGGGGTGATATAGAGAGGGATGATTGATAGAGAGGGATGATATAGAGAGGGATGATATAGAGAGGGGTGATATAGAGAGGGATGATATAGAGAGGGATGATATAGAGAGGGGTGATATAGAGAGGGGTGATATAGAGAGGGGTGATATAGGGAGGGATGATATAGAGAGGGGTGATATAGAGAGGGGTGATATAGAGAGGGATGATATAGAGAGGGATGATATAGAGAGGGGTGATATAGAGAGGGATGATATAGAGAGGGGTGACATAGAGAGGGATGATATAGAGAGGGATGATATAGAGAGGGGTGATATAGAGAGGGGTGATATAGAGAGGGATGATATAGAGAGGGGATGATATAGAGAGGGATGATTGATAGAGAGGGGGTGATATAGAGAGGGATGATATAGAGAGGGGTGATATAGAGAGGGGTGATATAGAGAGGGATGATATAGAGAGGGATGATATAGAGAGGGGTGATATAGAGAGGGATGATATAGAGAGGGGTGATATAGAGAGGGGTGATATAGAGAGGGGTGATATAGAGAGGGGTGATATAGAGAGGGGTGATATAGAGAGGGATGATAGAGAGAGGGGTGATATAGAGAGAGGTGATATAGAGAGGGATGATATAGAGAGGGATGATTGATAGAGAGGGATGATATAGAGAGGGATGATATAGAGAGGGGTGATATAGAGAGGGATGATATAGAGAGGGGTGATATAGAGAGGGTTGATATAGAGAGGGTTGATATAGAGAGGGTGATATAGAGAGGGGTGATATAGAGAGGGGTGATATAGAGAGGGGTGATATAGAGAGGGGTGATATAGAGAGGGATGATTGATAGAGAGGGATGATATAGAGAGGGATGATATAGAGAGGGGTGATATAGAGAGGGATGATATAGAGAGGGTTGATATAGAGAGGGGTGATATAGAGAGGGGTTATATAGAGAGGGGTGATATAGAGAGGGGTGATATAGAGAGGGGTGATATAGAGAGGGATGATAGAGAGAGGGGTGATATAGAGAGGGGTGATATAGAGAGGGGTGATATAGAGAGGGATGATATAGAGAGGGGTGATATAGAGAGGGGTGATATAGAGAGGGGTGATATAGAGAGGGATGATAGAGAGAGGGGTGATATAGAGAGGGATGATATAGAGAGGGGTGATATAGAGAGGGATGATATAGAGAGGGATGATATAGAGAGGGGTGATATAGAGAGGGGTGATATAGAGAGGGATGATAGAGAGAGGGGTGATATAGAGAGGGGTGATATAGAGAGGGATGATATAGAGAGGGATGATATAGAGAGGGGTGATATAGAGAGGGGTGATATAGAGAGGGGTGATATAGAGAGGGATGATTGATAGAGAGGGATGATATAGAGAGGGGTGATATAGAGAGGGATGATATAGAGAGGGATGATTGATAGAGAGGGATGATATAGAGAGGGGTGATATAGAGAGGGGTGATATAGAGAGGGGTGATATAGAGAGGGGTGATATAGAGAGGGATGATATAGAGAGGGATGATATAGAGAGCGGTGATATAGAGAGGGGTGATATAGAGAGGGATGATATAGAGAGGGGTGATATAGAGAGGGGTGATATAGAGAGGGATGATTGATAGAGAGGGGTGATATAGAGAGGGATGATAGAGAGAGGGGTGATATAGAGAGAGGTGATATAGAGAGGGATGATATAGAGAGGGATGATTGATAGAGAGGGATGATATAGAGAGGGATGATATAGAGAGGGGTGATATAGAGAGGGATGATATAGAGAGGGGTGATATAGAGAGGGTTGATATAGAGAGGGTTGATATAGAGAGGGGTGATATAGAGAGGGGTGATATAGAGAGGGGTGATATAGAGAGGGATGATTGATAGAGAGGGATGATATAGAGAGGGGTGATATAGAGAGGGATGATATAGAGAGGGTTGATATAGAGAGGGGTGATATAGAGAGGGGTTATATAGAGAGGGGTGATATAGAGAGGGGTGATATAGAGAGGGATGATAGAGAGAGGGTGATATAGAGAGGGGTGATATAGAGAGGGATGATGATAGAGAGGGATGATATAGAGAGGGGTGATATAGAGAGGGGTGATATAGAGAGGGATGATAGAGAGAGGGGATGATATAGAGAGGGGTGATATAGAGAGGGGTGATATAGAGAGGGAGGATATAGAGAGGGTGATATAGAGAGGGGATGATATAGAGAGGGTGATATAGAGAGGGGATATAGAGAGGGATGATAGAGAGGGGTGATATAGAGAGGGGTGATATAGAGAGGGATGATATAGAGAGGGATGATATAGAGAGGGGTGATATAGAGAGGGGTGATATAGAGAGGGGTGATATAGAGAGGGGTGATATAGAGAGGGATGATTGATAGAGAGGGATGATATAGAGAGGGATGATATAGAGAGGGGTGATATAGAGAGGGGTGATATAGAGAGGGATGATATAGAGAGGGATGATATAGAGAGGGGTGATATAGAGAGGGATGATATAGAGAGGGGTGATATAGAGAGGGTGATATTAGAGAGGGGTGATATAGAGAGGGATGATATAGAGAGGGTGATATAGAGAGAGGTGATATAGAGAGGGATGATATAGAGAGGGATGATTGATAGAGAGGGATGATGATAGAGAGGGATGATATAGAGAGGGGTGATATAGAGAGGGTTGATATAGTGAGGGTTGATATAGAGAGGGTGATATAGAGAGGGGTGATATAGAGAGGGGTGATATAGAGAGGGGTGATATAGAGAGGGATGATTGATAGAGAGGGATGATATAGAGAGGGATGATATAGAGAGGGATGATATAGAGAGGGGTGATATAGAGAGGGGTGATATAGAGAGGGGTGATATAGAGAGGGGTGATATAGAGAGGGGTGATATAGAGAGGGGTGATATAGAGAGGGGTGATATAGAGAGGGATGATATAGAGAGGGGTGATATAGAGAGGGGTGATATAGAGAGGGATGATATAGAGAGGGATGATATAGAGAGGGTGATATAGAGAGGGGTGATATAGAGAGGGTGATATAGAGAGGGGATGAATAGAGAGGGATGATATAGAGAGGGGTGATATAGAGAGGGGATATAGAGAGGGATGATATAGAGAGGGGTGATATAGAGAGGGATGATATAGAGAGGGATGATATAGAGAGGGGTGATATAGAGAGGGGGGTGATATAGAGAGGGATGATAGATAGAGAGGGTGATATAGAGAGGGGTGATATAGAGAGGGATGATATAGAGAGGGATGATATAGAGAGGGATGATATAGAGAGGTGAGTGATATAGAGAGGGTGATATAGATAGGGGGTGATATAGAGAGGGATGATTGATAGAGAGGGATGATATAGAGAGGGGTGATATAGAGAGGGATGATATAGAGAGGGATGATTGATAGAGAGGGATGATATAGAGAGGGTGATATAGAGAGGGGTGATATAGAGAGGGGTGATATAGAGAGGGATGATATAGAGAGGGATGATATAGAGAGGGGTGATATAGAGAGGGGTGATATAGAGAGGGATGATATAGAGAGGGGTGATATAGAGAGGGTTGATATAGAGAGGGATGATTGATAGAGAGGGATGATATAGAGAGGGGTGATATAGAGAGGGGTGATATAGAGAGGGGTGATATAGAGAGGGATGATTGATAGAGAGGGATGATATAGAGAGGGATGATATAGAGAGGGATGATATAGAGAGGGGTGATATAGAGAGGGGTGATATAGAGAGGGTGATGATAGAGAGGGATGATTGATAGAGAGGGATGATATAGAGAGGGGTGATATAGAGAGGGATGATATAGAGAGGGATGATATAGAGAGGGGATGATATAGAGAGGGGTGATAGAGAGGGGTGATATAGAGAGGGGTGATATAGAGAGGGATGATATAGAGAGGGGTGATATAGAGAGGGGTGATATAGAGAGGGGTGATATAGAGAGGGATGATTGATAGAGAGGGATGATATAGAGAGGGGTGATATAGAGAGGGTGATATAGAGAGGGATGATTGATAGAGAGGGATGATATAGAGAGGGGATGATATAGAGAGGGATGATATAGAGAGGGGATGATATAGAGAGGGGTGATATAGAGAGGGTTGATATAGAGAGGGTTGATATAGAGAGGGTGATATAGAGAGGGGTGATATAGAGAGGGGTGATATAGAGAGGGGTGATATAGAGAGGGATGATTGATAGAGAGGGATGATATAGAGAGGGGTGATATAGAGAGGGATGATATAGAGAGGGGTGATATAGAGAGGGATGATATAGAGAGGGTGATATAGAGAGGGGTGATATAGAGAGGGTGATATAGAGAGGGGTGATATAGAGAGGGGTGATATAGAGAGGGATGATATAGAGAGGGGTGATATAGAGAGGGTGATATAGAGAGGGATGATTGATAGAGAGGGATGATATAGAGAGGGGTGATATAGAGAGGGATGATATAGAGAGGGGTGATATAGAGAGGGGTGATATAGAGAGGGGTGATATAGAGAGGGATGATATAGAGAGGGTGATATAGAGAGGGGTGATATAGAGAGGGGTGATATAGAGAGGGGTGATATAGAGAGGGATGATTGATAGAGAGGGGATGATATAGAGAGGGATGATATAGAGAGGGATGATATAGAGAGGGGTGATATAGAGAGGGGTGATATAGAGAGGGGTGATATAGAGAGGGATGATATAGAGAGGGGGTGATATAGAGAGGGTGATATAGAGAGGGATGATATAGAGAGGGATGATATAGAGAGGGGTGATATAGAGAGGGGTGATATAGAGAGAGGTGATATAGAGAGGGATGATTGATAGAGAGGGATGATATAGAGAGGGGTGATATAGAGAGGGGTGATATAGAGAGGGGTGATATAGAGAGGGATGATATAGAGAGGGGTGATATAGAGAGGGATGATATAGAGAGGGGTGATATAGAGAGGGGGTGATATAGAGAGGGTGATATAGAGAGGGGTGATATAGAGAGGGGTGATATAGAGAGGGAGATATAGAGAGGGGTGATATAGAGAGGGGTGATATAGAGAGGGGTGATATAGAGAGGGATGATTGATAGAGAGGGATGATATAGAGAGGGGTGATATAGAGAGGGGTGATATAGAGAGGGATGATTGATAGAGAGGGATGATATAGAGAGGGGTGATATAGAGAGGGGTGATATAGAGAGGGGTGATATAGAGAGGGGTGATATAGAGAGGGATGATTGATAGAGAGGGATGATATAGAGAGGGAGTGATATAGAGAGGGTGATATAGAGAGGGGTGATATAGAGAGGGATGATTGATAGAGAGGGATGATATAGAGAGGGATGATATAGAGAGGGATGATATAGAGAGGGTGATATAGAGAGGGATGATATAGAGAGGGATGATATAGAGAGGGGTGATATAGAGAGGGATGATATAGAGAGGGATGATATAGAGAGGGATGATATAGAGAGGGATGATATAGAGAGGGTGATATAGAGAGGGGTGATATAGAGAGGGATGATTGATAGAGAGAGGATGATATAGAGAGGGATGATATAGAGAGGGATGATATAGAGAGGATGATATAGAGAGGGATGATATAGAGAGGGATGATATAGAGAGGGGTGATATAGAGAGGGGTGATATAGAGAGGGGTGATATAGAGAGGGGTGATATAGAGAGGGTGATATAGAGAGGAGGTGATATAGAGAGGGGTGATATAGAGAGGGATGATAGAGAGAGGGTGATATAGAGAGGGGTGATATAGAGAGGGATGATATAGAGAGGGATGATATAGAGAGGGGTGATAGTAGAGAGGGTGATATAGAGAGGGGTGATATAGAGAGGGATGATAGAGAGGGGTGATATAGAGAGGGTGATATAGAGAGGGATGATATAGAGAGGGGTGATATAGAGAGGGATGAATATAGAGAGGGGATGATATAGAGAGGGGTGATATAGAGAGGGGTGATATAGAGAGGGATGATAGAGAGAGGGGTGATATAGAGAGGGGTGATATAGAGAGGGATGATATAGAGAGGGATGATATAGAGAGGGGTGATATAGAGAGGGGTGATATAGAGAGGGGTGATATAGAGAGGGGTGATATAGAGAGGGATGATGAGAGAGAGGGGTGATATAGAGAAGGGGTGATATAGAGAGGGATGATATAGAGAGGGATGATTGATAGAGAGGGATGATATAGAGAGGGGTGATATAGAGAGGGGGTGATATAGAGAGGGGTGATATAGAGAGGGATGATATAGAGAGGGGATGATATAGAGAGGGGTGATATAGAGAGGGTGATATAGAGAGGGATGATATAGAGAGGGGTGATATAGAGAGGGGTGATATAGAGAGGGATGATTGATAGAGAGGGATGATATAGAGAGGGGTGATATAGAGAGGGGTGATATAGAGAGGGGTGATATAGAGAGGGATGATTGATAGAGAGGGATGATATAGAGAGGGGATGATATAGAGAGGGATGATATAGAGAGGGGGTGATATAGAGAGGGTGATATAGAGAGGGATGATTGATAGAGAGGGTGATATAGAGAGGGGTGATATAGAGAGGGTGATATAGAGAGGGGTGATATAGAGAGGGATGATTGATAGAGAGGGATGATATAGAGAGGGGTGATATAGAGAGGGTGATATAGAGAGGGTGATATAGAGAGGGATGATTGATAGAGAGGGATGATATAGAGAGGGTGATATAGAGAGGGATGATATAGAGAGGGTGATATAGAGAGGGATGATATAGAGAGGGATGATATAGAGAGGGGTGATATAGAGAGGGGTGATATAGAGAGGGATGATTGATAGAGAGGGATGATATAGAGAGGGTGATATAGAGAGGGGTGATATAGAGAGGTGATATAGAGAGGGATGATTGATAGAGAGGGATGATATAGAGAGGGATGATATAGAGAGGGATGATATAGAGAGGGATGATATAGAGAGGGATGATATAGAGAGGGGATGATATAGAGAGGTGATATAGAGAGGGGTTGATATAGAGAGGGAAGAGTATAGAGAGGGGTGATATAGAGAGGGTGATATAGAGAGGGGATGATATAGAGAGGGGTGATATAGAGAGGGATGATATAGAGAGGGATGATATAGAGAGGGGTGATATAGAGAGGGATGATATAGAGAGGGATGATATAGAGAGGGGTGATATAGAGAGGGGTGATATAGAGAGGGGTGATATAGAGAGGGGTGATATAGAGAGGGTGATATAGAGAGGGATGATATAGAGAGGGGTGATATAGAGAGGAGGTGATATAGAGAGGTGATATAGAGAGGGATGATAGAGAGAGGGTGATATAGAGAGGGATGATATAGAGAGGGTGATATAGAGAGGATGATATAGAGAGGGGGTGATATAGAGAGGGAGTGATATAGAGAGGATGATATAGAGAGGGTGATATAGAGAGGGATGATGATAGAGAGGATGATAGAGAGGGGTGATATAGAGAGGGGGTGATATAGAGAGGGATGATATAGAGAGGGATGATATAGAGAGGGGTGATATAGAGAGGGTGATAGAGAGGATGAATAGAGAGGGATGATATAGAGAGGTGATATAGAGAGGGTGATATAGAGAGGGTGATATAGAGAGGGATGATATAGAGAGGGGTGATATAGAGAGGGGTGATATAGAGAGGGGTGATGATAGAAGGGTGATATAGAGAGGGATGATATAGAGAGGGTGATATAGAGAGGGGTGATATAGAGAGGGATGATATAGAGAGGGTGATATAGAGAGGGATGATATAGAGAGGGTGATATAGAGAGGGTGATATAGAGAGGGGTGATATAGAGAGGGATGATATAGAGAGGATGATATAGAGAGGGGTGATATAGAGAGGGATGATATAGAGAGGGGATGATATAGAGAGGGGTGATATAGAGAGGATGATATAGAGAGGGATGATATAGAGAGGGATGATATAGAGAGGGTGATATAGAGAGGGTGATATAGAGAGGGTGATATAGAGAGGGATGATATAGAGAGGGTGATATAGAGAGGGTGATATAGAGAGGGATGATATAGAGAGGGATGATATAGAGAGGGGATGATATAGAGAGGGGTGATATAGAGAGGGGTGATATAGAGAGGGGGTGATATAGAGAGGGGGTGATATAGAGAGGGGTGATATAGAGAGGGTGATATAGAGAGGGATGATATAGAGAGGGTGATATAGAGAGGGGTGATATAGAGACGGATGATATAGAGAGGGATGATATAGAGAGGGGTGATATAGAGAGGGGTGATATAGAGAGGGGTGATATAGAGAGGGGTGATATAGAGAGGGATGATAGAGAGAGGGGTGATATAGAGAGGGGTGATATAGAGAGGGGATGATATAGAGAGGGGATGATATAGAGAGGGATGATATAGAGAGGATGATATAGAGAGGGGTGATATAGAGAGGGGTGATATAGAGAGGGATGATATAGAGAGGGTGATATAGAGAGGGGTGATATAGAGAGGGATGATATAGAGGGGTGATATAGAGAGGGTGATATAGAGAGGGTGATATAGAGAGGGTGATATAGATAGGGGTGATATAGAGAGGGATGATTGATAGAGAGGGATGATATAGAGAGGGTGATATAGAGAGGGATGATATAGAGAGGGATGATATAGAGAGGGAGATATAGAGAGGGTGATATAGAGAGGGATGATATAGAGAGGGGGTGATAGAGAGGGATGATATAGAGAGGGATGAATAGAGAGGGGTGATATAGAGAGGGGTGATATAGAGAGGGATGATATAGAGAGGGGTGATATAGAGAGGGGTGATATAGAGAGGGATGATATAGAGAGGGATGATATAGAGAGGGGTGATATAGAGAGGGTGATATAGAGAGGGTGATATAGAGAGGGTGATATAGAGAGGTGATATAGAGAGGGATGATATAGAGAGGTGATATAGAAGGGTGATATAGAGAGGGGTGATATAGAGAGGGGTGATATAGAGAGGGATGATATAGAGAGGGATGATTGATAGAGAGGGATGATATAGAGAGGGGTGATATAGAGAGGGGTGATATAGAGAGGGGTGATATAGAGAGGGATGATATAGAGAGGGGTGATATAGAGAGGGGTGATATAGAGAGGGGTGATATAGAGAGGGGTGATATAGAGAGGGATGATATAGAGAGGGATGATATAGAGAGGGTGATATAGAGAGGGGTGATATAGAGAGGGGTGATATAGAGAGGGATGATATAGAGAGGGTGATATGAGAGAGGGATGATATAGAGAGGGATGATATAGAGAGGGGTGATATAGAGAGGGGATGATATAGAGAGGGATGATATAGAGAGGGGTGATATAGAGAGGGGTGATATAGAGAGGGATGATATAGAGAGGGTGATATAGAGAGGGGTGATATAGAGAGGGATGATATAGAGAGGGGATGATATAGAGAGGGTGATAGAGAGGATGATATAGAGAGGGATGATATAGAGAGGATAGAGAGGATGATATAGAGAGGGGATGATATAGAGAGGGTGATATAGAGAGGGTTATATAGAGAGGGGTGATATAGAGAGGGGATGATATAGAGAGGGGTGATAGAGAGGGGTGATAGAGAGGGGATGATATAGAGAGGGGTGATATAGAGAGGATGATATAGAGAGGGATGATATAGAGAGGGATGATATAGAGAGGGGTGATATAGAGAGGGGTGATATAGAGAGGGATGATATAGAGAGGGTGATATAGAGAGGGGAGATATAGAGAGGGTGATATAGAGAGGGGGTGATATAGAGAGGGTGATATAGAGAGGGATGATTGATAGAGAGGGATGATATAGAGAGGGGTGATATAGAGAGGGATGATATAGAGAGGGGATGATATAGAGAGGGGTGATATAGAGAGGGTGATATAGAGAGGGTGATATAGAGAGGATGATATAGAGAGGGGTGATATAGAGAGGGGTGATATAGAGAGGGATGATAGAGAGGGATGATGATAGAGAGGGTGATATAGAGAGGGGTGATATAGAGAGGGTGATATAGAGAGGGTGATATAGAGAGGGATGATATAGAGAGGGGTGATATAGAGAGGGGTGATATAGAGAGGGGTGATATAGAGAGGGTGATATAGAGAGGGATGATTGATAGAGAGGGATGATATAGAGAGGGATGATATAGAGAGGATGATATAGAGAGGGGTGATATAGAGAGGGGATGATATAGAGAGGGATGATATAGAGAGGAGTGATATAGAGAGGGGTGATATAGAGAGGGGGATATAGAGAGGGGTGATATAGAGAGGGTGATATAGAGAGGGATGATATAGAGAGGGGTGATATAGAGAGGGGATGATATAGAGAGGGGTGATATAGAGAGGGGTGATATAGAGAGGGGTGATATAGAGAGGGATGATTGATAGAGAGGGATGATATAGAGAGGGGTGATATAGAGAGGGGTGATATAGAGAGGGATGATTGATAGAGAGGGATGATATAGAGAGGGGTGATATAGAGAGGGATGATATAGAGAGGGATGATATAGAGAGGGGTGATATAGAGAGGGGTTATATAGAGAGGGGTGATATAGAGAGGGATGATATAGAGAGGGGTGATATAGAGAGGGGTGATATAGAGAGGGGTGATATAGAGAGGGGTGATATAGAGAGGGATGATTGATAGAGAGGGATGATATAGAGAGGGTGATATAGAGAGGGATGATATAGAGAGGGGTGATATAGAAGGATGATATAGAGAGGGGTGTATAGAGAGGGATGATATAGAGAGGGGATGATATAGAGAGGGATATAGAGATGATATAGAGAGGGTGATATAGAGAGGGTGATAAAGAGGGATGATAGGAGAGAGGGTGATATAGAGAGGGGTGATATAGAGAGGATGATATAGAGAGGGATGATATAGAGAGGGTGATATAGAGAGGGGTGATATAGATAGGGATATGAGAGGATGATTGATAGAGAGGGATGATATAGAGAGGGGTGATATAGAGAGGGATGATATAGAGGGGATGATATAGAGAGGGGATATAGAGAGGGGTGATATAGAGAGGGTGATATAGAGAGGGATGATATAGAGAGGGTGATATAGAGAGGGATGATATAGAGAGGGATGATATAGAGAGGGGTGATATAGAGAGGGGTGATATAGAGAGGGTGATATAGAGAGGGGATGATAGAGAGGGATGATATAGAGTAGGGGTGATATAGAGAGGGTGATTGATAGAGAGGGTGATATAGAGAGGGATGATTGATAGAGAGGATGATATAGAGAGGGATGATATAGAGAGGGGTGATATAGAGAGGGTGATATAGAGAGGGGTGATATAGAGAGGGATGATATAGAGAGGGGTGATATAGAGAGGGTGATATAGAGAGGGATGATATAGAGAGGGGGTGATATAGAGAGGGTGATATAGAGAGGGATGATATAGAGAGGGATGATATAGAGAGGGGTGATATAGAGAGGGATGATATAGAGAGGGATGATATAGAGAGGGGTGATATAGAGAGGGTGATATAGAGAGGGATGATTGATAGAGAGGGGTGATATAGAGAGGGGGTGATATAGAGAGGGTGATATAGAGAGGATGATTGATAGAGAGGGATGATATAGAGAGGGGTGATATAGAGAGGGATGATATAGAGAGGGATGATATAGAGAGGGGTGATATAGAGAGGGTTATATAGAGAGGGTGATATAGAGAGGGAATGATATAGAGAGGGGTGATATAGAGAGGGGTGATATAGAGAGGGTGATATAGAGAGGGGGTGATATAGAGAGGGATGATTGATAGAGAGGGATGATATAGAGAGGGGTGATATAGAGAGGGGTGATATAGAGAGGGGTGATAGAGAGGGATGTATAGAGAGGGTGATATAGAGAGGGGTGATATAGAGAGGGATGATATAGAGAGGGTGATATAGAGAGGGGTGATATAGAGAGGGTGATATAGAGAGGGATGATTGATAGAGAGGATGATATAGAGAGGGGTGATATAGAGAGGGATGATATAGAGAGGGATGATATAGAGAGGGTGATATAGAGAGGGTTATATAGAGAGGGGGATATAGAGAGGGATGATATGGAGAGAGGGGTGATATAGAGAGGGGTGATATAGAGAGGGTGATATAGAGAGGGTGATATAGAGAGGGGATGATTGATAGAGAGGGATGATATAGAGAGGGATGATTGATAGAGAGGGGTGATATAGAGAGGGTGATATAGAGAGGGTGATATAGAGAGGGGTGATATAGAGAGGGATGATATAGAGAGGGTGATATAGAGGGATGATAGAGAGGGGTGATATAGAGAGGGATGATTGATAGAGAGGGTGATATAGAGAAGGATGATATAGAGAGGGATGATATAGAGAGGGTGATATAGAGAGGGGGGTATATAGAGAGGGATGATATAGAGAGGGGTGATATAGAGAGGGATGATATAGAGAGGGGGGATATAGAGATGGGTGATATAGAGAGGGGTGATATAGAGAGGGATGATATAGAGAGGGGTGATATAGAGAGGGGTGATATAGAGAGGGTGATATAGAGAGGGATGATATAGAGAGGGTGATATAGAGAGGGATGATATAGAGAGGGATGATTGATAGAGAGGGATGATATAGAGAGGGGTGATATAGAGAGGGGTGATATAGAGAGGATGATTGATAGAGAGGGATGATATAGAGAGGGTGATATAGAGAGGGTGATATAGAGAGGGATGATATAGAGAGGGGTGAATAGAGAGGGGTGATATAGAGAGGGATGATATAGAGAGGGATGATATAGAGAGGGGGTGATATAGAGAGGGGTGATATAGAGAGGGTGATATAGAGAGGGTGATATAGAGAGGGGATGATTGATAGAGAGGGATTGATATAGAGAGGGGTGATATAGAGAGGGATGATATAGAGAGGGGATGATATAGAGAGGGATGATATAGAGAGGGGTGATATAGAGAGGGATGATATAGAGAGGGTGATATAGAGAGGGGATGATATAGAGAGGATGATGATAGAGAGGGATGATATAGAGAGGGGTGATATAGAGAGGATGATAGAGAGAGGGGTGATATAGAGAGGGTGATATAGAGAGGGATGATATAGAGAGGGATGATATAGAGAGGGGTGATATAGAGAGGGTGATATAGAGAGGGTGATATAGAGAGGGGGTGATATAGAGAGGGATGATTGATAGAGAGGGATGATATAGAGAGGGGTGATATAGAGAGGGATGATATAGAGAGGGATGATTGATAGAGAGGGATGATATAGAGAGGGGTGATATAGAGAGGGGTGATATAGAGAGGGGTGATATAGAGAGGGATGATATAGAGAGGGATGATATAGAGAGGGGTGATATAGAGAGGGGTGATATAGAGAGGGATGATATAGAGAGGGGTGATATAGAGAGGGGTGATATAGAGAGGGATGATTGATAGAGAGGGATGATATAGAGAGGGGTGATATAGAGAGGGATGATATAGAGAGGGGTGATATAGAGAGGGATGATTGATAGAGAGGGATGATATAGAGAGGGATGATATAGAGAGGGGTGATATAGAGAGGAGTGATATAGAGAGGATGATATAGAGAGGGATGATATAGAGAGGTGATATAGAGAGGGTGATATAGAGAGAGGGTGAATAGAGAGGGGTGATATAGAGAGGGGTGATATAGAGAGGGGATGATATAGAGAGGGGTGATATAGAGAGGGTGATATAGAGAGGGGTGATATAGAGAGGGATGATATAGAGAGGGATGATATAGAGAGGGTGATATAGAGAGGGATGATATAGAGAGGGATGATTGATAGAGAGGGATGATATAGAGAGGGTGATATAGAGAGGGTGTAATATAGAGAGGGGTGATATAGAGAGGGATGATATAGAGAGGGTGATATAGAGAGGGTGATATAGAGAGGGGTGATATAGAGAGGGGTGATATAGAGAGGGATGATTGATAGAGAGGGATGATATAGAGAAGGATGATATAGAGAGGGGTGATATAGAGGGGTGATATAGAGAGGGGGGTATATAGAGAGGGATGATATAGAGAGGGGTGATATAGAGAGGGATGATATAGAGAGGGGTGATATAGAGATGGGTGATATAGAGAGGGGTGATATAGAGAGGATGATATAGAGAGGGTGAATATAGAGAGGGTGATATAGAGAGGGGTGATATAGAGAGGGGTGATATAGAGAGGGTGATATAGAGAGGGGTGATATAGAGAGGGATGATTGATAGAGAGGGATGATATAGAGAGGGGTGATATAGAGAGGGGTGATATAGAGAGGGATGATTGATAGAGAGGGATGATATAGAGAGGGGTGATATAGAGAGGGATGATATAGAGAGGGGTGATATAGAGAGGGGAGTGATATAGAGAGGGTGATATAGAGAGGGATGATATAGAGAGGGATGATATAGAGAGGGGTGATATAGAGAGGGGTGATATAGAGAGGGATGATTGATAGAGAGGATGATATAGAGAGGGGTGATATAGAGAGGGATGATATAGAGAGGGGTGATATAGAGGATGATATAGAGAGGGTGATATAGAGAGGGGTGATATAGAGAGGGTGATATAGAGAGGGTGATATAGAGGGGATGATATAGAGAGGGGTGATATAGAGAGGGGGTGATATAGAGAGGGGTGATATAGAGAGGATGATATAGAGAGGGATGATTGATAGAGAGGGATGATATAGAGAGGGGTGATATAGAGAGGGATGATATAGAGAGGGGTGATATAGAGAGGGGTGATATAGAGAGGGGTGATATAGAGAGGGGTGATATAGAGAGGGGATGATATAGAGAGGGTGATATAGAGAGGGGTGATATAGAGAGGGGGTGATATAGAGAGGGTGATATAGAGAGGGGATGATTGATAGAGAGGGATGATATAGAGAGGGATGCTATAGAGAGGGATGATATAGAGAGGGTGATATAGAGAGGGTGATATAGAGAGGGGTGATTTAGAGAGGGATGATATAGAGAGGGTGATATAGAGAGGGGTGATATAGAGAGGGTGATATAGAGAGGGATGATATAGAGAGGGTGATATAGAGAGGGGTGATATAGAGAGGGGTGATATAGAGAGGGGTGATATAGAGAGGGGTGATATAGAGAGGGATGATTGATAGAGAGGGATGATATAGAGAGGGTGATATAGAGAGGGGTGATATAGAGAGGGTGATATAGAGAGGGGATGATATAGAGAGGGGATGATATAGAGAGGGATGAAATAGAGAGGGATGATATAGAGAGGGTGATATAGAGAGGGGTGATATAGAGAGGTGATATAGAGAGGGGTGATATAGAGAGGGATGATATAGAGAGGGGAGATATAGAGAGGGGTGATATAGAGAGGGGTGATATAGAGAGGGGTGATATAGAGAGGGATGATTGATAGAGAGGGATGATATAGAGAGGGGGTGATATAGAGAGGGGTGATATAGAGAGGATGATTGATAGAGAGGGATGATATAGAGAGGGTGATATAGAGAGGATGATATAGAGAGGGTGATATAGAGAGGATGATATAGAGAGGGATATATAGAGAGGGGTGATATCGAGAGGGGTGATATAGAGAGGGATGATTGATAGAGAGGGATGATATAGAGAGGGGTGATATAGAGAGGGTGATATAGAGAGGATGATTGATAGAGAGGGATGATATAGAGAGGGGTGATATAGAGAGGGGTGATATAGAGAGGGATGATATAGAGAGGGGTGATATAGAGAGGGATGAAATAGAGAGGGATGATATAGAGAGGGATGATATAGAGAGGGGTGATATAGAGAGGGGTGATATAGAGAGGGGTGATATAGAGAGGGATGATAGAGAGGGATGATATAGAGAGGGAGATATAGAGAGGGGTGATATAGAGAGGGGTGATATAGAGAGGGGTGATATAGAGAGGGTGATATAGAGAGGGATGATTGATAGAGAGGGATGATATAGAGAGGGTGATATAGAGAGGGTGATATAGAGAGGGATGATTGATAGAGAGGGATGATATAGAGAGGGTGATATAGAGAGGATGATATAGAGAGGTGATAGAGAGGGATGATATAGAGAGGGGTTATATAGAGAGGGTGATATCGAGAGGGTGATAGAGAGAGGATGATTGATAGAGAGGATGATATAGAGAGGGATGATATAGAGAGGATGATATAGAGAGGGTGATATAGAGAGGGGTGATATAGAGAGGGGTGATATAGAGAGGGATGATTGATAGAGAGGGATGATATAGAGAGGGGTGATATAGAGAGGGATGATATAGAGAGGGGTGATATAGACTTGCGGAGGGACTCTCTCACCTGTCTAAATGACTTGGGAAGGGACATTCTCACCTGTCTAAATGACTTGCAGAGGGACACTCTCACCTGTCTAAATGACTTGTGGAGGGACACTCACCTGTCCTACTGAGTTGTTGCTAATATATTCGACTTGCCATGATTCGTGACAGGCTACATCAGTACGTGTTAACTACCTATTCAACAAAGGTTGTGTGCCAGACAGTAGTTTCTTGAAAACAGAATGGTGAAGCTAAAGTCCAGCCAATTCAGTGATTGCATTGCACTCTTTGGAAGAAAATCAGGAATTTAAAACGAATTGACACGGACTCTGATAGTAAGGATGTGCAGGATTCAGCACGTCTACATTATATACCTGCACACTGTCCTGAAAGCTGCAATAGCACAGAGGAGGTCTGAGAGATGATGTCTGAGTCCATCAAAGACAAAATGCAGACTCTAATTTGATATCACATCTTCATTACTGCCAGGCATCTGTGTCTGTTTCCTTCGGGGCGAATGGCTCTCTGAGGTTATCATCCCTCTCTGAGTTTATAATCCCTCTCTATATCACCCCTCTCTATATCACCCCTCTCTATATCACCCCTCTCTATATCATCCCTCTCTATATCACCCCTCTCTATATCACCCCTCTCTATATCACCCATCTCTATATCACCCCTCTCTATATCATCCCTCTCTATATCACCCCTCTCTATATCACCCCTCTCTATATCACCCATCTCTATATCACCCCTCTCTATATCATCCCTCTCTATATCACCCCTCTCTATATCACCCCTCTCTATATCACCCTCTCTATATCATCCCTCTCATATCACCCTCTCTATATCATCCCCTCTCTATATCATCCCTCTCTATATCACCCCTCTCTATATCATCCCTCTCTATATCACCCTCTCTATATCACCCCCTCTATATCACCCTCTCATATCACCGCTCTCTATATCACCCCCTCTATATCACCCTCTCTATATCACCCCTCTCATATCACCCCCTCTCATATCACCCTCTCTATCACTCACTCCCTCTCTATCAATCATCCCTCTCTATATCACCCCTCTCTATATCACCCCTCTCTATATCATCCCTCTCTATATCACCCGGCTCACTCCTGGATTGCGTCCTACCTGACCGGTCGCTCCTACCAAGTGGCGTGGCGAGAAGCTGTCTCCGCACCACGTGCTCTCACCACTGGTGTCCCCCAGGGCTCAGTTCTAGGCCCTCTCCTATTCTCCCTATACACCAAGTCACTTGGCTCTGTCATATCCTCACATGGCCTCTCCTATCATTGCTACGCTGACGATACACAACTAATCTTCTCCTTTCCCCCTTCTGATAACCAGGTGGCGAATCGCATCTCTGCATGTCTGGCAGACATATCAGTATGGATGACGGATCACCACCTCAAGCTGAACCCTGGCAAGACGGAGCTGCTCTTCCTCCCGGGAAGGACTGCCCGTTCCATGATCTCGCCATCACGGTTGACAACTCCGTTGTGTCCTCCTCCCAGAGTGCGAAGAGCCTTGGCGTGACCCTGGACAACACCCTGTCGTTCTCCTGCTAACATCAAGGCGGTGACCCGATCCTGCAGGTTCATGCTCTACAACATTCGGAGAGTACGACCCTGCCTTACACAGGAAGCGGCACAGGTCCTAATCCAGGCACTTGTCATCTCCCGTCTGGATTACTGCAACTCGCTGTTGGCTGGCCTCCCTGCCTGTGCCATTAAACCCCTACAACTCATCCAGAATGCCGCAGCCCGTCTGGTGTTCAACCTTCCCAAGTTCTCTCACGTCACCCCCCTCCTCCGCACACTCCACTGGCTTCCAGTTGAAGCTCGCATCCGTTACAAGACCATGGTGCTTGCCTATGGAGCAGTGAGGGGAACGGCACCTCCGTACCTTCGGGCTCTGATCAGTCCCTACACCCAAACGAGGGCATTGCGTTCATCCACCTCTGGCCTGCTGGCTCCCCTTCCTCTGCGGAAGCATAGTTCCCGCTCAGCACAGTCAAAACTGTTCGCTGCTCTGGCACCCCAATGGTGGAACAAGCTCCCTCACGACGCCAGGACAGCGGAGTCACTCACCACCTTCCGGAGACATTTGAAACCCCACCTCTTTAAGGGAATACCTGGGATAGGATAAAGTAATCCTTCTACCCCCTCCCCCAAAAAAAGAAAAAAAAAGTGTAAAGTGGTTTTCCCACTGGCTATAGGGTGAATGCACCAATTTGTAAGTCGCTCTGGATAAGAGCGTCTGCTAAATGACGTAAATGTGCCCTTGAGCAAGGCACTTAACCCTAATTGCTCCTGTAAGTCGCTCTGGATAAGAGCGTCTGCTAAATGACTAAAATGTAAATGTAAATGATTTAGACAGGTGAGTGTCCCTCAGCAAGTCATTTAGACAGGTGAGAGTGTCCCTCCGCAAGTCATTTAGACAGGTGAGAGAGTCCCTCTGCAAGTCATTTAGACAGGTGAGAGTGTCCCTCTGCAAGTCATTTAGACAGGTGAGAGTGTCCCTCCGCATGTCATTTAGCCAAAGTCATTTTGGAGTCATGATAAGAGGGATGGGGGACAGAATTATATGAATGAATAGTTACTGGTGCTGCAATCCCACTACAAGGACAAACTGATCTCTCTGATGTGTTCCTTTGCCCGTTTGCAATTTGAATAGAAGGGGGATAATGTGTAATGCCTTTGTCTCTTGGTACACAGATTGCCTCCTTGGGGAGTGCGACCCGTGAAATGAATATTTGTGAGCGATAAGATTTGTTGTGCACTGAGTACAGGGCTGGGGCCGCCATTCCTCCTGGCTCAGAGACGTCCCAGCACAGCACCCAGCAGAGGAGCAATAGAGCAGTGGGGTGCCAAATACTGAGGAGGAGATGGAAGAGAGAGAGAGAGAGAGAGAGAGAAGTTGGTAGAGAAGGAGATGGTAGTTGTAAAGGAGGAGGAGGGGTGGAGGAGGAGGAGGAGGAGGAGAGAGAGAGGGAGGAGAGTGGAAGAGGAGGAGGAAGAGGAGTAGGAGGAGAGGGTGGTTGTAGATGAGGAGGAGAGTGGAGGAGGAGGAGACCCAGGATCACACAAGGCCTTTTACATTTTGAGCAAAACCCATTAGGTCTGGCAATGTGCTTTCCCTGCTAGAATAAAATAGCTTAGTCAGAGTTTTGGATCTATGTTGAGCAACTATATGGGGGGATAAGTTTCACTAGGTCCCCCCCTATTGATTTAGGTGGGCTATCCCTGTAGCAGTGGATAGCTCCTGTGCATAGGAATGCCCTGCCTAAGACTTAATTGATACTGCTGCATTCCAAAATGAAGGAGCGAGTGTGTCTGTATTGCTAAAGTGGTGTCTTATTATATGCTGAATTAGTAGGTCATGTTAGTTGTATTGAAGCTGTCAACTCTATAAGGAATTCAAGTCATGATCCCCATATAGTCAGGCATCCCAGACATCACATTCTCTTATTTTTCTCATCCTCTTCCCTTTCTCATTTATCTACACTCTTAGAAAAGAATGTGCTATATAGAACCAATAAAGGTTATTCGGCTGTCCCCATAGGAGAACCCTTTGAAGAACCCTTTTTGGTTCCAGGTAGAACCCTTTTGGGTTCCATGTAGAACCCTTTCCACAGAGAGTTCTACATGGAACCCAAAATAGTTCAACCTGGAACCTAAAAGGGTTCTTCTACCTGGAACCAAAAAAGTTGATCCTATGGGGACAGTCGAGGAACCCTTTAAGAACCCTTTTTTCTGAGTGTACAGTCGTGGTCAAACGTTTTGAGAATGACACAAATAATAATTTTCACAAAGTCTGCTGCCTCAGTTTTGATGATGGCAATTTGCATATACTCCAGAATGTCATGAAGAGTGATCAGATGAATTGCAATTCATTGCAAAGTCCCTCTTTGCCATGAAAATGAACTTAATCCCAAAAAAAACATTTCCGCTGCATTTCAGCCCTGCCACAAAAGGACCAGCTGCCATCATGTCAGTGATTCTCTCGTTAACACAGGTGAGAGTGTTGACGAGGACAAGGCTGGAGATCACTCTGTCATGCTGATTGAGTTAGAATAACAGACTGGAAGCTTTAAAAGGAGGGTGGTGCTTGAAATCATTGTTCTTCCTCTGTTAACCATGGTTACCTGCAAGGAAACACGTGCCGTCATCATTGCTTTGCACAAAAAGGGCTTCACAGGCAAGGATATTGCTGCTAGTAAGATTACACCTAAATCAACCATTTATCGGATCATCAAGAACTTCAAGGAGAGAGGTTCAATTGTTGTGAAGAAGGCGTCAGGGCGCCCAAGAAAGTCCAGCAAGCGCCAGGACCGTCTCCTAAAGTTGATTCAGCTGCGGGATCGGGGCACCACCAGTGCAGAGCTTGCTCAGGAATGGCAGCAGGCAGGTGTGAGTGCATCTTTTGGAGGATGGCCTGATGTCAAGAAGGGCAGCAAAGAAGCCACTTCTTTCCAGGAAAAACATCAGGGACAGACTGATATTCTGCAAAAGGTACAGGGATTGGACTGCTGAGGACTGGGGTAAAGTCATTTTCTCTGATGAATCCCCTTTCTGATTGTTTGGGGCATCCGGAAAACACCTTGTCCGGAGAAGACAAGGTGAGCGCTACCATCAGTCCTGTGTCATGCCAACAGTAAAGCATCCTGAGACCATTCATGTTTGGGGTTGCTTCTCAGTCAAGGGAGTGGGCTCACTCACAATTTTGCCTAAGAACACAGCCATGAATAAAGAATGGTACCAAAACATCCTCCGAGAGCAACTTCTCCCAACCATCCAAGAACAGTTTGGTGACGACCAATGCCTTTTCCAGCATGATGGAGCACCTTGCCATAAGGCAAAAGTGATAACTAAGTGGCTCGGGGAACAAAACATCGACATTTTGGGTCCATGGCCAGGAAACTCCCCAGACCTTAATCCCATTGAGAACTTGTGGTCGATCCTCAAGAGGCAGGTGGACAAACAAAAACCCACAAATTCTGACAAACTCCAAGCATTGATTATGCAAGAATGGGCTGCCATCAGTCAGGATGTGGCCCAGAAGTTAATTGACAGCATGCCAGGGCAGATTACAGAGGTCTTGAAAAAGAAGGGTCAACACTGCAAATATTGACTCTTTGCATAAACTTAATGTAATTGTCAATAAAAGTCTTTGACACTTATGGAATGCGTGTAATTGTACTTCAGTATACCATAGTAACATCTGACAAAAATATCCCATATCACTGAAGCAGCGAACTTTGTGAAGACCAATACTTGTGTCATTCTCAAAACATTTGACCACGACTGTATGTATAAATGACACACTGAGGGATTTCAATATTCTCTGTGATCCCACCAACCCACCCTGTGTATGAAAGCAGTATGAACATTTCTGCTAGAGACATAAATCCTGTCTCCTCCAGGTCATTAGAATGATCTGGGGATGACTGGCTCTCTCCTGTCCTGGCCATAGATCTGGATTGACAGGTGTTCCATCCTGTCTGTCATTGTTTAACCTCATCGCCAGTCTGTTGCGCACAGCGCATATACAGTGGGGAAAAAAAGTATTTAGTCAGCCACCAATTGTGCAAGTTCTCCCACTTAAAAAAGATGAGAGAGGCCTGTAATTTTCATCATAGGTACACGTCAACTATGACAGACAAATTGAGAAAAAAAATTCCAGAAAATCACATAGTAGGATTTTTTATGAATTTATTTGCAAATTATGGTGGAAAATAAGTATTTGGTCACCTACAAACAAGCAATATTTCTGGCTCTCACAGACCTGTAACTTCTTCTTTAAGAGGCTCCTCTGTCCTCCACTCGTTACCTGTATTAATGGCACCTGTTTGAACTTGTTATCAGTATAAAAGACACCTGTCCACAACCTCAAACAGTCACACTCCAAACTCCACTATGGCCAAGACCAAAGAGCTGTCAAAGGACACCAGAAACAAAATTGTAGACCTGCACCAGGCTGGGAAGACTGAATCTGCAATAGGTAAGCAGCTTGGTTTGAAGAAATCAACTGTGGGAGCAATTATTAGGAAATGGAAGACAAACAAGACCACTGATAATCTCCCTCGATCTGGGGCTCACGCAAGAACTCACCCCGTGGAGTCAAAATGATCACAAGAACGGTGAGCAAAAATCCCAGAACCACACGGGGGGACCTAGTGAATGACCTGCAGAGAGCTGGGACCAAAGTAACAAAGCCTACCATCAGTAACACACTACGCTGCCAGGGACTCAAATCCTGCAGTGCAAGACGGTTCCCCCTGCTTAAGCCAGTACATGTCCAGGCCCGTCTGAAGTTTGCTAGAGTGCATTTGGATGATCCAGAAGAGGATTGGGAGAATGTCATATGGTCAGATGAAACCAAAATATAACTTTTTGGTAAAAACTCAACTCGTCGTGCTTGGAGGACAAAGAATGCTGATTTGCATCCAAAGAACACCATACCTACTGTGAAGCATGGGGGTGGAAACATCATGCTTTGGGGCTGTTTTTCTGCAAAGGGACCAGGACGACTGATCCGTGTAAAGGAAAGAATGAATGGGGCCATGTATCGTGAGATTTTGAGTGAAAACCTCCTTCCATCAGCAAGGGCATTGAAGATGAAACGTGGCTGGATCTTTCAGCATGACATTGATCCCAAACACACCGCCCGGGCAACGAAGGAGTGGCTTTGTAAGAAGCATTTCAAGGTCCTGGAGTGGCCTAGCCAGTCTCCAGATCTCAACCCCATAGAAAATCTTTGGAGGGAGTTGAAAGTCCGTGTTGCCCAGCGACAGCCCCAAAACATCACTGTTCTAGAGGAGATCTGCATGGAGGAATGGGCCAAAATACCAGCAACAGTGTGTGAAAACCTTGTGAAGACTTACAGAAAACGTTTGACCTGTGTCATTGCCAACAAAGGGTATATAACACAGTATTGAGAAACTTTTGTTATTGACCAAATACTTATTTTCCACCATAATTTGCAAATAAATTCACCCCAATGGTGGAACAAGCTCAATGGTGGAACAAGCTCCCTCACGACGCCAGGACAGCGGAGTCACTCACCACCTTCCGGAGACATTTGAAACCCCACCTCTTTAAGGAATACCTGGGATAGGATAAAGTATTCCTTCTAACCCCCCAAATTGTAAAGTGGTTATCCCACTGGCTATAGGGTGAACGCACCAATTTGTGAGTCGCTCTGGCTAAGAGCGTCTGCTAAATGACGTTAATGTGCCCTTGAGCAAGGCACTTAACCCTAATTGCTCCTGTAAGTCGCTCTG